>NC_092032.1:21402741-21470241 GCF_042242105.1 Pempheris klunzingeri
AGTTGTTATTCTAATTTCAGCCACCAGAGGGCAGAACGGTTTCTAGACTCAGAAGGCTCAGAACAGAGTCCACAGTTTTGACCCCAGCAGAATCGTACAGAGTTCAGAACAGTGTAAACTACCTGGTTATCATCACATTGTATCTCGACAGTCCTGGCTGGAGGAGCCGTATCTCTGCTGGAGAGTGTTACTTTTGAGGCTTTGATGGTCCTCGTCTGTGGGAGAGGTTTGACTCCGATCTCAGTTTGAGCAGTCAATTTATTATCCAGACCTTGGATAATAAATTGTAACCTTTTGGTGCCTGTTCCCTGTGGGGGTCCACAGGCCGATCCTGGTTCACAGTGGAGTATGAACTCTACCATAGGAACTTAACAAACACTTATCCTCACTAAAACTAGTAGTCCTTCTAACACTACGGGACCCTGGTAGTCCTTCTAACACTACAGGCCCCCGGTAGTACTTCTGCCACTACGGGCCCCTGGTGGTAGTACTTCTGCCACTACGGGCCCCTGGTAGTACTTCTGACACTACGGGCCCCTGGTAGTCCTTCTGACACTACGGGCCCCTGGTAGTCCTTCTGACACTACGGGACCCTGGTGGTAGTACTTCTGACACTATGGGACCCTGGTGGTAGTACTTCTGACACTACGGGCCCCCGGTAGTCCTTCTGACACTACGGGCCCCCGATAACACTTCTGACACTACGGGCCCCCGATAACACTTCTGACACTACGGGGCCCCCGGTAGTCCTTCTGACACTACGGGACCCTGGTGGTAGTCCTTCTGACACTACGGGACCCTGGTGGTAGTCCTTCTGACACTACGGGACCCTGGTGGTAGTCCTTCTGACACTACGGGCCCCCGATAACACTTCTGACACTACGGGGCCCCTGGTAGTCCTTCTGACACTACGGGACCCTGGTGGTAGTACTTCTGACACTACGGGCCCCCGGTAGTCCTTCTGACACTACGGGCCCCCGGTAGTCCTTCAGACACTACAGGGCCCCCCAGTAGTCCTTCTGACACTACGGGCCCCCGATAACACTTCTGACACTACGGGCACTCGAAAACACTTCTGACACTACGGGCCCCTGGTAGTCCTTCTGACACTACGGGACCCTGGTGGTAGTCCTTCTGACACTACGGGACCCTGGTGGTAGTACTTCTGACACTACGGGCCCCCGGTAACACTTCTGACACTACAGGGCCCCCGGTAGTCCTTCTGACACTACGGGCCCCCGATAACACTTCTGACACTACGGGCCCCCGGTAGTCCTTCTGCCACTAGGGCCCCCTAGTAGTACTTCTAACACTACCGGCCCCCGGTAGTACTTCTAACACTACGGCCCCCGGTAGTCCTTCTGACACTACGGGCCCCCCTGGTAGTCCTTCTGACACTACGGGCCTCCGGTAGTCCTTCTGCCACTAGGGCCCCCTAGTAGTACTTCTAACACTACCGGCCCCCGGTAGTACTTCTAACACTACGGCCCCCGGTAGTCCTTCTGACACTACGGGCCCCCCTGGTAGTCCTTCTGACACTACGGGCCCCCGGTAGTCCTTCTGTTGGGCCTCACCAAATGGTGAAGACTACATGTTTCTTTGTCAGACTTAATGAATCATTATATACGGTGGAAGAAATACTGATGTAGTGACATTTAGAAGTTCAGACCCGTTTGCCTTTCATACAGTGAGAAAACCTTTCATTGTTTATCTATGGCTTCCTAGTGAGCCGGTTAAAGATGTTCCAGACTTTATATGAATGTAGTTATGAACATTTTCTGATGTCTCTTAATGGTAATAACATTACAAAGTGAATTATCAGACGTGTTAATGTTTTGTCAGAGGTCAAACTGGCTTCCCGATGAATTAAAGGAACAAGGGGAGGAAGCAGAGGGAAACATTTATGATGTGCACCAACTTATTTATCACTAAAAATCTATAAAGCACAAATAAATGATTTATTAGCGTGAATCAAGCCGTCATTTTCAACCTTTATGAACCTTTTTTTATACTAAGGAAACACTGTGCATGTGCAGCATGAACTGCATCACAGTGACTGAACCAAGTGACCTGCTGACCAAAGAATTACTGAATGATCAATACCTCACGCAGCGATTCAGTATCAAAGCCACGTTTGCTCATGTTGTGGGAGGAAACAAGTTTGTCAGCGAAACATTCTTTAACCTGGAAACTTGCAAAACATACTTGAACATCTTCCAACCAGAGCTGCTGTGACTGATCTGTGATCAGATGAGGACAGAAAGCCCTCGAAAGGTAAATCAGGCCAAAGTCCTGCAGCCAGAGGAACAAATGAGTTATTCTGTCTTCATTATTCATTAAAAACAAGAATGGTAAATAATAGAAACAGAATCTATTTACATTTTATTCAGTATAGTCCATGTTATTTATTGTTGGCTGGAGAAATGGATTAAATTCACTTAGTTAGTCAGAGACTGCTGCATCATGCAACATTCACTGTAGCTCCAGCAACATTTGTGAATGAAATGAAATAATAAAACACTTAATGATTCAGCAGAACGATGAAACATCGACATGTAATTTGACCAATCAAACCCACAGATTCAGTTTAACTTAGTTCCACTGGTGTGTTTTATAAGGCTCCTGCAACACTGTTCAGCAGAACATGGACTAAACTCCTCAGTCTAGCTGCACTGAGTCGTTTCTCAGGACTAAACACATTTGACATGCTGCTGCTGCTCTGAAGCTGCATGTGAAGAACTAGAGGCCTTAAAGTCACATGAGCGTCGTGTTGGTTGATGGATGGACAGAAAGCTTTTGACAGAACATAGATCATGAAATAAAGACTTCACTTGGATCTTTGATGTGACTCTGAGCTGCGTATCATTTCCTCACAATCATCAGTCTCATGGAGCAAATAAGCTGGTTGGGATGAGACCAGACGACCTTCCTCACCTGATGAACTCACAGTAAAACCACCTGTGAAAGAGTTCACTGTGTTCACTGTGTTCTCTGCGTTCAGGCCGTCCGTCCGTCTGTATTGTTACTGTAGCGCCTCAGAGTTTTTACACGCCATCAAACAAACTGTGTCTTTCCCTAAAACTGGATATAAAACTAGGTGACATTTTGGAAACAGGACGCCGTTAACAAGCGAGAGGAATCTGTTAACAGGAAATCTGAGGAGCATTCACTTCCTGATCGCAGTCGCAAAAGGCCTCCTTGTTTCTCTGATGAATTCCTCTGAATGTTTCTCACATTTACAGGATTTATTTCCCTCATTGTTTCTGACCGTCATGTATTCTGTCACGCTTGTTTAAAAGAATCCACGTGTTTTAAAAAGTTTCTATCTCTTGTTGATGCTGGAAAGTGAATGTACCTCTAGAGCTGTAAAATGTGCCGGGGCTCTTATTGCTGTTGTTTGACGGTCTTCTGGCAGCCGCTGTTGTGGGAGGGAGACCCCCCCCAACTCAGGCCAGAGACTAAGTGTCCGCCGTCTCCTTCCAGGTTTTTCTCTGAAGAGTCGATCTTCCAAAAAGGCAGCGGCAGACTTCAGAGTTCAGAGCAGTCCAGGTTTATTGTCGACAAAAAAGCCCAAAGACCTGAACGAGACCAAATCCTGGACAGTTCTGACTAAACGATGCAAAGGTCCCTTCTTTTCTAGCCCAACATCAGCAGAAGGATCTCATCTGCCTGCCCCCCAGCATCTGCACCCAGCCAGTTAGAATCCACCACACTTCACCAGGAGGAGTTTGTCCCTCTGGCCTGAATGTGACCGGATCACTTTGTCCTGCCGGGGGAATGATTACTGAGCACTTATTATTCTTATTGATCCCACAGCAGCTCCTGCTGACACCATCAGGCTCCAACTCTTCCTCAATACATGTTTTAAAAACAAAGGATTCACTTCACTTTACTCCGTTAGGTTCTGCTTTCCTCTGACGGCATGTTTTACAAACACAGTGTAAAAGGACATATTTAAAACTGAGTATGAAACGTGATATTTGGTTACATCCTGGTGACTTTGATTCATTCTCATTGATCGGTTACATGTTCCATCACCTTTGTTATCTGATCAACACTCCTGTCATACCGACCATCGTGTTACACATCGTTATCACTTCCTCCTCCATCAAATCAACACTTCATCAATACATCCTATTTACATCCTATTTACGAGAGCCAGTCTTGGTTTTGTCCGTGGTGTCCTCCGTCAGTCGTCGCTGGATGAAGCTCTCCTCTCCTCCACCTCCCAGTAACATGGTCCAGTCAGAGCCTCTCCACACACAAGCTGCTGCTGCTGCTTCAACCTCTCTGGATCATCAGGGCTCAGATGATCCACTCCTGATGCCTCCACCTCACTACCTCCATCTGATGAGAGAAGAAGTCCTACATCAGTGTTTGCAGAGACTCCCTTCATCAGTGTTGCACACACATATTAGCTCATGTCAGTCACAGAGTTGTGATGTCATTCTTTATTGTGTCTGCTGCTCTTCCTCAGGTTTCTTTGATTTGTTTCCCCGTTAAACTTTAGTTTGGGGCCAGTTTCTCCTGATCCAGATCAAGCTCCTAAAAACAGTGAAGCATGTTTGGGGAAAATGTAGAGTTAGTGATGTTCGGCTCTATAAATGAAACTGACTTGACTACTAACAGTGTTTAGTACCTCAGAGTCTCCAGTCTGCAGTCTGGACTCTCCACAAGATCAGACAGCAGCTTCACTCCTGAATCCTGCAGCTCGTTTCCTCTCAGCTCCAGATCTCTCAGATGGGAGGGGTTGGACTTCAGAGCTGAGGCCAGATGAGCACAGCTGACCTCTGACAGACTGCAGTACCTCAATCTGAGTAAAGAATAAATGATGGAGCTAAAAATCCATATAAAATGCAGTCAGAAGTGTTGAGGGTTTGAATCTGCAGCTCAGCATCACTGTGTCCTCATCAATGAGCTTTTCCCTAAAAGGAGCAGAGAGACTTTCTCATTGTGTTACTGTGGATCAGCATCATGTCGACCTTCTACGGACAAATAACCATTAATAACATGCTGCTGATCTCAGTCAGGTCTGGAAGATCAATACTTTTCTGATCTGAAGGGTCAATATGGTTGATCAGACGTCGATCAGCACATTGGAACAGAAGTAGGAACATTTCTGCTTCAGGAGGTAAACGTGATCCATTTAAAAACAGATAATGATTCAGGGGATCTTCTGAATGTAGATGTGACCATTTACCAATAATTCTGAGCATGAACTCACTTTAACCACCAACAGAGGACATTTTCTACACTTTCTTCAACAAACACAGATCTGTTGTGGCTGCACACTGAATTTAATCCAGGAAACATGAAAATATGAACAAGAGGATATTTACATCTTTAAGGTTGTTAGTTATATATGAAGAGAAATGAGGTTCAGTTGTTAACTGAACACATCAGATCTACAATAGTGACAGAGAGTCAGTGAACTGACCTCAGAGTCTCCAGTCTGCAGTCTGGACTCTCCAGAAAACCACACAGCAGCTTCACTCCTGAATCCTGCAGCTTGTTTCCACTCAGCTCCAGATCTCTCAGATGGGAGGGGTTGGACTTCAGAGCTGAGGCCAGATGAGCACAGCTGACCTCTGACAGACTGCAGTCCTTCAATCTGAATAAAGAATAAATGATGGAGACAAACATTCATTCATAATATGAGCTTTTCCCTAAAAGGAGCAGAGAGACTTTCTCATAGTTACTGTGGATCAGCATCATGTCCTCCTTCTACAGACATCATCCAAATGTCAGCACAACATTCAGACACCTATTGATGATCAATAACATGCTGCTGATCTCAGTCAGGTCTGGAATCAGAGGATCAGTTCTACATTGGTCCTTTAAACAGCTGCATTTAGAAACAGGCTCTGATCTCTGAGAGTCCCTCTATATATGAGTGAGTGTGTTCTGAAGATCAATGTCAGTGATCAGACATTATTGGTGAACACACTGAAATCAACAGAACCCAAAGAAATGTTTCTACTTCAGTGAGTAAACTTGATCAGTTTAAAACAGATATTAGTTCAGAGGTTCTTCTGGATTCAGATGTGACCATTTACCAACAATTCTAAACATTCATTCCCTTTAAATACTAAGTGTCAAGTCTTCTCCCAATTTCCATCATTAGTTTGAGGTAATTTACTCTGTGCAGCTTCCCCACTTGAAGAGGATGAACCTTTCTACCTGGGCTCGAGCTGGATTCCACTCAATAACCAAACAGCTGTTGATGTTCCTTCTTTTATTTTGCAGTTAGTTTAGTAATCAAGTGGCAGCGAAGTGGCATGGTATCGAGGTGAAACACCTTTAGCCAGAGACACACGTTCTATTAAATATAAACAGATATTCCCTATATATAGATCCTTCAGCCCAATAATGTACCACGTACATCTTTACTGCATTTTGAACAGAGGCAATTTAAACATTTACTTTATCAAACATTTTAAACATATTTTATCAAAGTTTTTTAGCATTTTATACTTTTTTACTTATGTCTTTAAATGATCTATTTAAAGTGATTAAAGTACAATCTTTCAAACCCCACTAAAGGCAGCAGCCTTCGGCAGGTGAACCGGTTCCTCAGTGAGTTTAGAGCTCTGCATCTTACCGGCTGCCACCCGGATCTTGTATTGGAATCAGTCCTGCACAGTTGGACACACAGCGAATCTATACAGCGTTTTTGATCGATATCTTTTAGCAACTTTGTTTGTCCGTGGCTTCCTTCACTTCAGCACTTCCCCCAGGTGTCGTGTGCGCCCGTTCTTTTATATTCCAGGTAGCCCCCACTGCTGCCATTTACTCCTTTTGAAAACTCCAGTTTGACTTAACACTGAGAGAACATTTCCTACACTCTCTTCAAGAAGCACAAACCTGTTGTGACTGCACACTCAACTCAGAAAGGAAATGAACAACTTAATGCATCTTAGTTATATACACTACTCACAAAAAGTTAGGGATGTTCGACTTTCAGGTGAAATATATGGAAAATGTAAAAAGTGAATGCTACAGTGATATTATATCATGAAAGTAGGACATTTAAGTATCAGCATGCAATGGTAGTTTCTTCATTTTAAACTATTTATTTGAAGAAAATCTAACAGTGGAGGGTAAACCACAAAAAAAAATGTTCAGTGTCTCAATAAATTGGGACGTGGCCAAAGGACGTCCACTCCTCTCCTTTCTGTGACTCTTCCAGTCTCTGTATCACTGTTCCAACCTCCTGATGACACTCTGTGACCCTCTAAGCTCAGTGAACACCTCCGTCTGAGGACTTCCTGTTTGAAGCCTCCAGTGTTGAGGTGCTGCTGATCAACTGTTAGGTGTCGTCTTGGTCTCATGATGTCAGAATGTGAACAGCAGGATGAGGAGGACTGTTTAAATACCAATTCTAACTGAAGCAGGAAATGTATTGGTGGATTCATGGATCAAACCTGTTGTGAATGTTGCTGTTAAGCTTCTTGTTAGAGAACAGCAGCTGGTGCAGAAAGTACTGAGACACTGAACAGTTGGACATTCAAAGGTTTAGAGAAGGTCACATTAAGTTCACCTGGAAAGGTTAGAATGCATTTTAGGTTCATCCTGAAATTTCACCTGAAAGCCGAATATTCCTGACTTTTAGTGAGGAGTGTATGAAGAGAAATGAGGTTCAGTTGTTAACTGAACACATCAGGTCTACAATAGTGACAGAGAGTCAGTGAACTGACCTCAGAGTCTCCAGTCTGCAGTCTGGACTCTCCACAAGATCAGACAGCAGCTTCACTCCTGAATCCTGCAGCTCCTTTCCAAACAGCTCCAGATCTCTCAGATGGGAGGGGTTGGACTTCAGAGCTGAGGCCAGAGGAGCACAGCTGACCTCTGACAGACTGCAGTCCTTCAATCTGAATAAAGAATAAATGATGGAGCTAAAAATCCATATAAAATGCAGTCAGAAGTGTTGAGGGTTTGAATCCGCAGCTCAGCATCACTGTGTCCTCATCAATGAGCTTTTCCCTAAAAGGAGCAGAGAGACTTTCTCATTGTGTTACTGTGGATCAGCATCATGTCCACCTTCTACGGACAAATAACCATTAATAACATGCTGCTGATCTCAGTCAGGTCTGGAAGATCAATACTTTTCTGGTCTGAAGGATCAATATGGTTGATCAGGCGTCGATCAGCACATTGGAACAGAAGTAGGAACATTTCTGCTTCAGGAGGTAAACGTGATCCATTTAAAAACAGATAATGATTCAGGGGATCTTCTGAATGTAGATGTGACCATTTACCAATAATTCTGAGCATGAACTCACTTTAACCACCAACAGAGGACATTTTCTACACTTTCTTCAACAAACACAGATCTGTTGTGGCTGCACACTGAATTTAATCCAGGAAACATGAAAATGTGAACAAGAGGATATTTACATCTTTAAGGTTGTTAGTTATATATGAAGAGAAATGAGGTTCAGTTGTTAACTGAACACATCAGATCTACAATAGTGACAGAGAGTCAGTGAACTGACCTCAGAGTCTCCAGTCTGCAGTCTGGACTCTCCAGAAAACCACACAGCAGCTTCACTCCTGAATCCTGCAGCTTGTTCTGACTCAGCTCCAGATCTCTCAGATGGGAGGGGTTGGACTTCAGAGCTGAGACCAGAGGAGCACAGCTGACCTCTGACAGACTGCAGGACATCAATCTGAATAAAGAATAAATGATGGAGACAAACATTCATTCATAATATGAGCTTTTCCCTAAAAGGAGCAGAGAGACTTTCTCATAGTTACTGTGGATCAGCATCATGTCCTCCTTCTACAGACATCATCCAAATGTCAGCACAACATTCACACACCTATTGATGATCAATAACATGCTGCTGATCTCAGTCAGGTCTGGAATCAGAGGATCAGTTCTACATTGGTCCTTTAAACAGCTGCATTTAGAAACAGGCTCTGATCTCTGAGAGTCCCTCTATATATGAGTGAGTGTGTTCTGAAGATCAATGTCAGTGATCAGACATTATTGGTGAACACACTGAAATCAACAGAAACCAAAGAAATGTTTCTACTTCAGTGAGTAAACTTGATCAGTTTAAAACAGATATTAGTTCAGAGGTTCTTCTGGATTCAGATGTGACCATTTACCAACAATTCTAAACATTCATTCCCTTTAAATACTAAGTGTCAAGTCTTCTCCCAATTTCCATCATTAGTTTGAGGTAATTTACTCTGTGCAGCTTCCCCACTTGAAGAGGATGAACCTTTCTACCTGGGCTCGAGCTGGATTCCACTCAATAACCAAACAGCTGTTGATGTTCCTTCTTTTATTTTGCAGTTAGTTTAGTAATCAAGTGGCAGCGAAGTGGCATGGTATCGAGGTGAAACACCTTTAGCCAGAGACACACGTTCTATTAAATATAAACAGATATTCCCTATATATAGATCCTTCAGCCCAATAATGTACCACGTACATCTTTACTGCATTTTGAACAGAGGCAATTTAAACATTTACTTTATCAAACATTTTAAACATATTTTATCAAAGTTTTTTAGCATTTTATACTTTTTTACTAATGTTTTTAAATGATCTATTTAAAGTGATTAAAGTACAATCTTTCAAACCCCACTAAAGGCAGCAGCCTTCGGCAGGTGAACCGGTTCCTCAGTGAGTTTGGAGCTCTGCATCTTACCGGCTGCCACCCGGATCTTGTATTGGAATCAGTCCTGCACAGTTGGACACACAGCGAATCTATACAGCGTTTTTGATCGATATCTTTTAGCAACTTTGTTTGTCCGTGGCTTCCTTCACTTCAGCACTTCCCCCAGGTGTCGTGTGCGCCCGTTCTTTTATATTCCAGGTAGCCCCCACTGCTGCCATTTACTCCTTTTGAAAACTCCAGTTTGACTTAACACTGAGAGAACATTTCCTACACTCTCTTCAAGAAGCACAAACCTGTTGTGACTGCACACTCAACTCAGAAAGGAAATGAACAACTTAATGCATCTTAGTTATATACACTACTCACAAAAAGTTAGGGATGTTCGACTTTCAGGTGAAATATATGGAAAATGTAAAAAGTGAATGCTACAGTGATATTATATCATGAAAGTAGGACATTTAAGTATCAGCATGCACTGGTAGTTTCTTCATTTTAAACTACTTATTTGAAGAAAATCTAACAGTGGAGGGTAAACCACAACAAAACATTTTCAGTGTCTCAATAAATTGGGACGTGGCCAAAGGACGTCCACTCCTCTCCTTTCTGTGACTCTTCCAGTCTCTGTATCACTGTTCCAACCTCCTGATGACACTCTGTGACCCTCTAAGCTCAGTGAACACCTCCGTCTGAGGACTTCCTGTTTGAAGCCTCCAGTGTTGAGGTGCTGCTGATCAACTGTTAGGTGTCGTCTTGGTCTCATGATGTCAGAATGTGAACAGCAGGATGAGGAGGACTGTTTAAATACCAATTCTACCTGAAGCAGGAAATGTATTGGTGGATTCATGGATCAAACCTGTTGTGAATGTTGCTGTTAAGCTTCTTGTTAGAGAACAGCAGCTGGTGCAGAAAGTACTGAGACACTGAACAGTTGGACATGTGCATTCAAAGGTTTAGAGAAGGTCACATTAAGTTCACCTGGAAAGGTTAGAATGCATTTTAGGTTCATCCTGAAATTTCACCTGAAAGCCGAATATTCCTGACTTTTAGTGAGGAGTGTATGAAGAGAAATGAGGTTCAGTTGTTAACTGAACACATCAGATCTACAATAGTGACAGAGAGTCAGTGAACTGACCTCAGAGTCTCCAGTCTGCAGTCTGGACTCTCCAGAAAACCACACAGCAGCTTCACTCCTGAATCCTGCAGCTTGTTGTCACTCAGCTCCAGATCTCTCAGATGGGAGGGGTTGGACTTCAGAGCTGAGACCAGAGGAGCACAGCTGACCTCTGACAGTCTGCAGGACCTCAATCTGAATAAAGAATAAATGATGGAGACAAACATTCATTCATAATATGAGCTTTTCCCTAAAAGGAGCAGAGAGACTTTCTCATAGTTACTGTGGATCAGCATCATGTCCACCTTCTACAGACATCATCCAAATGTCAGCACAACATTCAGACACCTATTGATGATCAATAACATGCTGCTGATCTCAGTCAGGTCTGGAATCAGAGGATCAGTTCTACATTGGTCCTTTAAACAGCTGCATTTAGAAACAGGCTCTGATCTCTGAGAGTCCCTCTATATATGAGTGAGTGTGTTCTGAAGATCAATGTCAGTGATCAGACATTATTGGTGAACACACTGAAATCAACAGAAACCAAAGAAATGTTTCTACTTCAGTGAGTAAACTTGATCAGTTTAAAACAGATATTAGTTCAGAGGTTCTTCTGGATTCAGATGTGACCATTTACCAACAATTCTAAACATTCATTCCCTTTAAATACTAAGAGAGAACATTTCCTACACTTTCTTCAAGAAGCACAAACCTGTTGTGACTGCTCACTCAACTCAGAAAGGAAATGAACAACTTCATGCATCTTAGTTATATATGAAGAGAAATGAGGTTCAGTTGTTAACTGAACACATCAGATCTACAATAGTGACAGAGAGTCAGTGAACTGACCTCAGAGTCTCCAGTCTGCAGTCTGGACTCTCCAGAAAACCACACAGCAGCTTCACTCCTGAATCCTGCAGCTTGTTTCCACTCAGCTCCAGCTCTCTCAGATGGGAGGGGTTGGACTTCAGAGCTGAGACCAGAGGAGCACAGCTGACCTCTGACAGTCTGCAGCACATCAATCTGAATAAAGAATAAATGATGTAACTTTAGAAGACGATGTTCACTGAAATCATTCAGCGTTTAATAATCAGCTCAGAGCTGAAGAAGGTTTAGAACGGAGACGTTTAGTAAATCTCCAAACAGCTGAACCCAACAGGATGCAGGTTAAACAGTGTAAAATACAAACAGTGACACTGAGCTCTCATTAATATTCATGACAACGTGCTGCTTCTTCAGTAAAGACGCAGTGACGTCACCTCTTCAACTCTGCAGCTCCACCAGTGGCTCCATCTCTACAAACTCATGTTGTGCAGCCAAACACAATAAAAACCCTCAGAAACTGATTTAAGATTCGACTCCAGATCCCAAACTTCTGAAAGATGCCAAAGAACAAAAGTCATCTCCAATATTTCTGTTAGGAACAGTGGAGTCATAAAATCACAGTTTCTTCAGTTTAAACTCTTCAGTCACTAGAAGCATCATAAAGCTTCAGAAACATGTTGGAAAAAGAAAATCCTGAATATATTTGTTATTGTCTGATAGTTGAAACAGAGATTATTGATCTGTTCTTTGTATGCATGTCTTTTTTATTACCACTTATTTAAACCATGACGGGAACATGAGATGAAAATCAGCTGTTTAAGAGGTTCAGAGTGAATCCTTCTGTGCACATTGATCTTTATTACAGTTTGAAATGTGCAGCTCAACATTTCTCTGCTGCAGACAATGGACTAAACCACTGAAGAAGAAAGCAGACTGAAACAAGCTTTTATGGTCTTTTAATGCATCTTCTCTTCAGCTTGAACTGTTTATGTTCTTGTGCTTTTATCATCTTTTACCTGCAGTTTAATGTCTTGTTTCTATTGTGCTTTCTGTCCCTGGAAGCACTTTGAATTGTGTAGCTGCCATTGAAGTCAGCTTTGTAACTGAAGTTCATTTAATTACTTTTGAGTTAAAAACAGGAATGATTTAGTTAATAAATAGATGTTTTCTTTGTTTTATATAAATAAGTTTAAAAGATTAAGAAACACACAATGGTGAATGTTGTTAAAAGGGAACCTTTCTGTTTACCTTGTTGGGGTCAGGTCAGTTTTTGTAGACGCACTATATCAATCACCACATGAAGCTGCTGATGCTGTGAGTGAATGAGAGCACTGAAGAAGAGCACATTGTTTTCTTCTGGAAGTTTTCTCCCCAAAGGTTCATGCAGCCAATGAGGAATGAAGCCTGTGTCTATTTACATTGTGCTGTTGTTTGAGTTTATCATGCATTTCTTTAATAGTCATCTTCTGAATTTGTGCTCAGACTCATATATTTGTATATGACTTTGTATATTTGGCATTGACGGCATTGGCTTCATCATTTCACCACTTGGGGAATAAATGTCTGTCTGAAAAAGACACCTTGTCGTCCGTGATCAAACTGGAGTCTGAAAGGAGCCGTACAAATAAATGTGCCTGCTTTATGCATTCAGACACTCAGTGTGGATCAGTAGGATATCAGCCTTCTGTCTGCAGCTCAGTGGCACAACGTTCACATCATATCAACCTGAACACACAAGTCAAACGTGGTGTTTAGTACCTCAGAGTCTTCAGTCTGCAGTCTGGACTCTCCAGAAAACCACACAGCAGCTTCACTCCTGAATCCTGCAGGTCGCCTCCCCTCAGCTGCAGCTCTCTCAGGTGGGAGGGGTTGGACTTCAGAGCTGAGGCCAGAGGAGCCCAGCTGACCCCCCAGGCGTCCAGGCTGAACAAACAATACATAATGTAGATGAACCCTGACTGAAGCTTTTATAGAAAAATGTTTTTGTTCAGAAAGCTGGTGAACTTTCAGGAACAACCTTTTCTTGTGTCTCACTTGAAAATGAAAGGTTTAATACAGGCCTCTAGTTATTTAGGACATCAGTGTCTCGGGGTGGTTTTTCTAGCAGTGATTGTAATGGATGCTGGAAAACATCCACCTTTAAAAGACATGTTAATGATGAGTCTGACAGGGTGAAGCTTGCACTCAAAGCAGTCCTTAAAGATGTAGCAGGGACTGGGTCAGGACAGCACCTGGTAGACTGACTGTCATTCAACAGTCTATATAATTGTTGATCAGGTGTAGTGGTGAACATCGACCTGTTTCTGCTACGACGGCTCATGTTGCTGTCAGCATCTAAGACAATGGCTGCTCTACCTGAGGTGATGTTGTTGTTAAAGAACATTTAAAATCCCTCACATCCAGTTGAAGATATTTGGCTCAGGCCTTCACTGACAGAGGCAGGACTGAGATACCGGTGTATGGAAATGAGCTCCTCTTACATCTTCACTGACTGAAGGACCAAACAGTGACTCTGTGGAAGCTGCACAACCGTCCTGTCAAACACTCCATTTATCACCTTTTTCTCACAAATGTTCAGCTATTTGGAACAAAGAGATCATTTCTGAAGAAACTTCTTCAGGTGTTTAAAGTGATGAACTACTATGATAAATTCATGAACTGACCGCAGAGTCTCCAGTCCACAGTTTGGACTCTCTAGTCCAGCAGACAGCTGTTTCACTCCAGACTCTTTCTGCTGATTAAGACTCAGCTCCAGCTCTCTCAGATGGGAGGGGCTGGACTTCAGAGCTGAGGCCACGATTTCATAGTGACTCTCTGAGAGAGAACAGCCAGACAGCCTGTCATGAAACAGAAATTACAAAGCATCATATTATAAAAGAGGACACCTGATATTGATATCATGCATGTGATGACGGAATAGTTTAACATTTCCTGATTGGAGCTTTTCTTTGACATCACACCTCTGCAGTGCAGCACTTGTTTTACCAGGGCTGTATGAGGCCTCCATCACCCAAAGGAAGGTAGATAGAAGAACAGCAACAATATTACAATTATTAGAAATAAGCAGAAGGCTGTGATCATTTATTTGACAGCTAGAAAACAAAACCAACTGAAGAGTCAATGTTTTCTGTTGTTGTCAAAGTATTTGAAACAACTCAAGAACAAACAGATCACTATTTTAAGAACTTACCGAACTTTTCTGCAGTTCCTCACAGCTGGAATCAGCCTCCGTCGTCCCTCCTCTGATGTGTTGTACTTCTCCAGGTCAAACTCCTCCAGAACCTCCTCTGACATCTGCAGCATGTAGGCCAGAGCTGAGCAGTGGATCTGTGAGAGCTTCTTCTTTAATCTCTTCCCTGACTTCAGGAACTCTTGGATCTCCTGATGGACTGAGTGGTCGTTCATCTCCGTCAGACAGTGGAAGATGTTGATGCTTCTGTCAGGAGAGGTGCTGGTCTTCTTCTCCTTCAAGTTGTTGATGGCTCTCTGGATGACTTCTGGACTGTTGTCTGTCCGACCCAGCAGACCTCCTAAGAGTCTCTGGTTGGACTCCACAGAGAGGCCATGAAGGAAGCGGACAAACAGGTCCAGGTGGCCATTTTGACTTTTGAGGGATTTCTCCATGGCTCTCTTCAAGAAGACATCCAGGGATGGGTGATCACTGTTGACGCAGTCCCAGTCTTTTCCCAGGAAGTCCTCCGGCACCTCTGTGTTCCTGTTGGTGTAACAGTGGAACATGTAGACTGCAGCCAGAAACTCCTGAACGCTCAGGTGAACGAAGCAGTAGACTGTTTTCTGGAAGATCACACTCTCTCTTTTGAAGATCTCGGTACAAACTCCTGAGTACACCGAGGCCTCTGTGGCGTCCAGACCGACCTGCTCCAGGTCTTCCTGGTAGAACATGATGTTTCCTTTCTGCAGATGTTCAAACGCCAGCCTCCCCAGCTTCAGGAGAACGTCCCCGTCAGCCTCCATCAGCTCCTGTGGACTCGTCTCATGTCCCCCCTCGTACTTCTGCTTCTTCCTCTTTGTCTGAACCAGCAGGAAGTGTGAGTACAGGTCAGTCAGGGTCTTGGGCAGCTCTCCTCTCTGGTCTGTAGTCAACATGTGCTCCAGAACTGTGGCAGTGATCCAGCAGAAGACTGGGATCAGACACATGATGTGGAGGCTCCTGGAGGCCTTGACGTGTGAGATGATCCTGCTGGACAGCTCTTCATCACTGACTCTCCTCCTGAAGTACTCCTCCTTCTGGGCGTCAGTGAAGCCTCGTACCTCTGTTACCCTGTCAACACATGCAGGAGGGATCTGGTTGGCTGCTGCAGGTCTGGAAGTGATCCAGACGAGAGCCGAGGGAAGCAGATTCCCCTTGATGAGGTTTGTCAGCAGCACGTTGACTGACGACTTCTGGGTGACGTCAGAAACGACCTCCTTGTTGTTGAAATCCAGTGACAGTCTGCTTTCATCCAGGCCGTCAAAGATGAACAACAGTTCACAGACGGCGAGCTTCTCTGCGGTGACCTTCTGTAATGTTGGATGGAAAACATGGAGCAGCCTGAGAAGACTGAGCTGCTCGTCTCTGATCAGGTTCAGCTCCCTGAACGAAAGCAGAACCACCAGACTGACATCTTGGTTTTCCAAACCCTCCGCCCAGTCCAGAGTGAACTTCTGCACCGAGAAGGTTTTTCCAACGCCGGCGACGCCGTTCGTCAGAGCGACTCTGACGGGTGTCTGTTGGTGAGGTAAGGCTTTAAAGATGTCCTGGCACTTGATTGGAGCGTCATGGAGGGTCTCCTTCTTGGAAGTCGTCTCCAGCTGCCTCACCTCATGTTGGGTATTAACCTCTTCGCTCTGCCCCTCTGTGATGAAGAGCTCAGTGTAGATCCTGTTGAGGAGGGTTCCACTTCCTGCTTCATCACTTCCTGCTTCATCACTTCCTTCAGTCACACGTTCACATCTCCTCCTCAGGCTGATCTTATGTTCATCTAGAACCTCCTGCAGACCACCATTCACTAAAAAAGAGAGAAAGATTGAAACAAAGCAAAGACAGTTTGACGATGTGCTGGTTGTTTTCATGACCCATAAAAATGATGAATATAAGAAAATGAATAAAGTCCACGTTTGGAGTTTTTCCCTTGTTTCCAGTGTCTCTCCTTGTCTGGGTTTGTGTATTGTGTAGCTCCTTTGCTCACTCTCCCTGCTGAACACCTGTGCTCACCTGTTCCTGGCCTGTTACTGTGTTCCCTTGTGCCTCAGGATAACCCTTCAGCTGCCTTTCTGTCCTCCTGCTTGCATCCAACGCTTGTGCAGCTCCAGCCTGCTCACAGCATCCACTCTAACTACTTTGTCCTCTGCCATCACCAGCCATTCACCTCTCAGATTCATCTTATGACTGAAGCTCAGTCATGTAGTTATGGTCAGTCACTGCCTATGTACATGTCTTTTGTTTGTCCTCCACCATAGTGTTTTAGCCCGGAGCCCTTTCTTCACCCAGGAGCTGGTGCAGCTTCTGGTTCAGGACCATTGTGCCTGGATTACTCCAACTGGCTCCTGGCTGCTCAGCCTGCACGATCCATCTGACCTCTGAAGCTCATCCAGAATGCAGCAGCCGGCTGGTTTCAACCTTTCCAAGTTCTCCCACACAACACAGCTCCTCTGCAACCTGGACTGGCGACCGTTGGCCGATTCAAGTCCCTTATACTTGAATGTTGTGCTGCCAATGGGTCACGCTCGTACTATTTCCAGAACATGATAAAACCAGACTCCCCCAGCCCATCCACTGTGCTCTGATGATTGGGGTGCTACTCCCTTACTATCTTCAGATCTGGCAGTTCACTTCTGTCTGAGTCAGGCATCATTAATGTAGTCTATCTGAGTTCTACTACACTGTAAAGAGGACCTCCTTGGCTTTCTAGTGATTATACACACATGGGGTTCTGTTGTTTCAAAAGAGCAGGAACAGAAAAATAACCTGTTTTAAGGCAGTGAGTTGTTTAAGTGATGACATTTATAAAGAAGTATTTCTGTTCTCCATCAGGATGTTGTTATATTTGATGAGGATGGAGAGAGCCGGGCAGTAGAGCAGCTTTTACATTTAGTTTTGTTTGTTTCCAAAATTCATAATTTTAAATGTGATTATTGTTAAAGTGTATTGTTTTATCATTGATAGATTGCTGCTTGTAATGTTCTCTTTGTGGAAAAGACTGACAACGTTCACTACAAGGAATATTTCACTAAAAATATAATTTGGAGATATTTTGATATGTTTTACATCCCAACTGCTTAAATGATGTAAATTATATTCAAAACCTTTTTTTCCTCCAGGTCTGAGGAGGATATGAGGGGGGACCAGGCTACTGCTCAACAAACTCAGAAACTAATCACTATTTTCATTTTTGGGTGGTCTGTGTCTTTACAATGAATCAGGATGGATTTGTTCACATGTAATCTAATCTTCAGCCACACCCATGGCTGTATGACACAACAGATGTTAGTGAGTCCAGACCAGTGACAGATGGACAGTCTTACTTTGTTCACAGCTGCTCTGACTGACTGTCTGCAGTCCAGGTGTTGCTCTGCATCTGTCTGCACACTGGGGACAGGAAGAGCCTCCTGATGAAGCACACTGGTCCCAGTATGAGGTGATGCACTGTCTGCAGAACCAGTGTCCACAGCTGCTACCGACTGGATCCTTCAGGACGTCCTGACACACAGCGCAGCTCCTCTTCCTCTTTCTGTGGACACATTTCTTTAACTAAAATCATTTGCTGGCTGTTGTTGGATAAAAAGCATTTGGTCAGTACTGCGTAGAATCTCAGACGGCCGAGGACAACAGTCAAAGTGTTACTTTACAGTTTGAACTCAGCATTCAGCCTGGAATGAAAATGGAAAATGAATTTTCTTTTCCTCTCAGTGATCTGCCTGTCGTTTATCATTACAAACTCTATTTCACAGTAACATTGATTTTGAATAGTTCTAAATCTTCACAGGGACACTAACGCTGAGCGACAATGTGGGAATATTTTCTTGGAGTCAAACTTCTGAAATCGAGGTTCTCAGGTGTTTTTCCAAAGAAATAAAACCAGATTCATCTCAGCTTGAAACAGTTTCTGCACTAATAGTTCTGCATCTTAAACAGACATCTTTTAGCATTTTGTCTTCACCATCAACGCATCAATTCTATCAGTCTGTCAGTTTACAGTAAAAAACAAAGTCTCTTACGTTGTGTCTGAGGGTCCAGGTTCATTACTGAAGTGTAGAGGTTTATCTTTGGACCGGTCACTCTTCAGAGACAGACAGCTGGACACTGCAGACTCTGCTCTGTCCTCCTCTTCCTCCACACACACACTCATCTTCAGGACAGGAGTCAGTCGGAGAGGTAAAGCAGGAACACTGACTGTGAGAACAGGAAAGAAACAAGCTTGTTCAAGAGCCACACCGAGACTGAGAGAGCAGGAAGTAGCTCTAATCTCTCTCTGCACACACACACACACACACACACACACACACACACTCACACATACACACATACACACACACACACACACACATACACACACACACACTCACACACACACACACACACACACACACACACACACACACACACACACATACACACACACACACACACACACACACTCTCTCTCACACACATGTTCATCTGTTCAATAACACAAAATAACACTCACCCTGCCTCAGCCTTCACTTCTCCTCCTTCTGCTCCGTCGGCTCAAAATGGAGTCTGAACTAACTGAACACTTTCACTTTCAGGGTTCCTCCCCCTTCTCTACTTACAAGAAGTCAGGTGACTTCAGGTGTGTGTGTGTGTGTGTGTGTGTGTGTGTGTGTGTGTGTGTGAGAGAGTGTGTGTGTGAGTGTGTGTGAGAGAGTGTGTGTGTGAGAGAGTGTGTGTGTGAGTGTGTGTGTGTGTGTGTGTGTGAGTGTGTGTGTGTGTTATAGCTGCCAGGTAGACGTGGTGTTGTGTTGAAGTTTTAAATGAGTGCCTGCAGGATGTGACAGGATGTCCACAGTACATGTGTCATCATCCTGAGTTTTGTCAAGTTAAAACTTTCTGTCTCGTCTCATGTTGTCATTTCCGGTTTTATTTTGAAGTAACCCTGTTTCCCTGCCGTTTCAGATGTCTTTACTTCCTGTCCTCGTGTGTCCTGCCTCTGTGATTGGCTGCTCCTCCCTGATTGTCTCCACCTGTTCCCCATTACCTTGTGTATATATAGTCTGCTTCTCCCTTTGTCCTGAGCCACTTCGTCATGTTCCCTCATCATGAGAACCAGCCTTCTTCTTCCCTTGTGTTTCAGTATCCAAGCTGAAGGTTTGCTTTTCTGTTGATTACTTTGTAGATCCCTTCTAGTTGTTACTCAGCCTTTTTCCTTCCTTTGTTCATTGTCCTCATTGTTTTAGGAGTCGCTTGTATGTTTTATTTTGAAACGTTTGTGTGTGAGTCGTGCGTGTGGGTTCCCGGTCTTGTTGGCCTCAGAGCGTTACAGCATGTTTATGGAAGGAACATATTGATCAGTGAACGAGTGCAACAGCAAACATTTTCAAACTATTTTCCACCGTCGGCATGCAGCAGGGGCCCCTGGTGGGACCTCACTCACGGCTTGAAGCTGTGAATAAATTCTCTCTTTCTTTACGAGTAAACAGCTTGTAGCTGTGCACCAGTTTTCCTTTTCATCAGGTACCATCATTTAGTAAAGTACAGATTATCAGACTGTCATGACTTGAAGGCACCGAGAAATCCTGGTGTTTTATTTTAAAATTCTTTATCTGGAAACAAAATCAAATCCAATTCACCACTTCAGCCACCAGAGGGCAGAACTGTTATTCTAACTTCAGCCACCAGAGGGCAGAATGGTTGTTATTCTAATTTCAGCCACCAGAGGGCAGAACGGTTTCTAGACTCAGAAGGCTCAGAACAGAGTCCACAGTTTTGACCCCAGCAGAATCGTACAGAGTTCAGAACAGTGTAAACTACCTGGTTATCATCACATTGTATCTCAACAGTCCTGGCTGGAGGAGCCGTATCTCTGCTGGAGAGTGTTACTTTTGAAGCTTTGATGGTCCTCGTCTGTGGGAGAGGTTTGACTCCGATCTCAGTTTGAGCAGTCAATTTATTATCCAGACCTTGGATAATAAATTGTAACCTTTTGGTGCCTGTTCCCTGTGGGGGTCCACAGACCGATCCTGGTTCACAGTGGAGTATGAACTCTACCATAGGAACTTAACAAACACTTATCCTCACTAAAACTAGTAGTCCTTCTAACACTACGGGACCCTGGTAGTCCTTCTAACACTACAGGCCCCCGGTAGTACTTCTACCACTACGGGCCCCTGGTGGTAGTACTTCTGCCACTACGGGCCCCTGGTAGTCCTTCTGACACTACGGGCCCCTGGTAGTCCTTCTGACACTACGGGCCCCCGGTAGTCCTTCTGACACTACGGGACCCTGGTGGTAGTACTTCTGCCACTACGGGCCCCTGGTAGTCCTTCTGCCACTACGGGCCCCTGGTGGTAGTACTTCTGCCACTACGGGCCCCTGGTAGTCCTTCTGCCACTACGGGCCCCTGGTAGTCCTTCTGACACTACGGGACCCTGGTGGTAGTACTTCTGACACTACGGGACCCTGGTGGTAGTACTTCTGACACTACGGGACCCTGGTGGTAGTACTTCTGACACTACGGGCCCCCGGTAGTCCTTCTGACACTACGGGCCCCCGATAACACTTCTGACACTACGGGGCCCCTGGTAGTCCTTCTGACACTACGGGACCCTGGTGGTAGTACTTCTGACACTACGGGCCCCCGATAACACTTCTGACACTACGGGGCCCCTGGTAGTCCTTCTGACACTACGGGACCCTGGTGGTAGTCCTTCTGACACTACGGGCCCCCGGTAGTACTTCTACCACTACGGGCCCCCGGTAGTCCTTCTGACACTACGGGCCTCCGGTAGTCCTTCTGCCACTAGGGCCCCCTAGTAGTACTTCTAACACTACCGGCCCCCGTTAGCACTTCTAACACTACGGCCCCCGGTAGTCCTTCTGACACTACGGGCCCCCCTGGTAGTCCTTCTGACACTACGGGCCCCCCTGGTAGTCCTTCTGACACTACGGGCCCCCGGTAGTCCTTCTGACACTACGGGCCCCCCTGGTAGTCCTTCTGACACTACGGGCCCCCCTGGTAGTCCTTCTGACACTACGGGCCCCCGGTAGTCCTTCTGTTGGGCCTCACCAAATGGTGAAGACTACATGTTTCTTTGTCAGACTTAATGAATCATTATATACGGTGGAAGAAATACTGATGTAGTGACATTTAGAAGTTCAGACCCGTTTGCCTTTCATACAGTGAGAAAACCTTTCATTGTTTATCTATGGCAGAACGATGAAACATCGACATGTAATTTGACCAATCAAACCCACAGATTCAGTTTAACTTAGTTCCACTGGTGTGTTTTATAAGGCTCCTGCAACACTGTTCAGCAGAACATGGACTAAACTCCTCAGTCTAGCTGCACTGAGTCGTTTCTCAGGACTAAACACATTTGACATGCTGCTGCTGCTCTGAAGCTGCATGTGAAGAACTAGAGGCCTTAAAGTCACATGAGCGTCGTGTTGGTTGATGGATGGACAGAAAGCTTTTGACAGAACATAGATCATGAAATAAAGACTTCACTTGGATCTTTGATGTGACTCTGAGCTGCGTATCATTTCCTCACAATCATCAGTCTCATGGAGCAAATAAGCTGGTTGGGATGAGACCAGACGACCTTCCTCACCTGATGAACTCACAGTAAAACCACCTGTGAAAGAGTTCACTGTGTTCACTGTGTTCTCTGCGTTCAGGCCGTCCGTCCGTCTGTATTGTTACTGTAGCGCCTCAGAGTTTTTACACGCCATCAAACAAACTGTGTCTTTCACTAAAACTGGATATAAAACTAGGTGACATTTTGGAAACAGGACGCCGTTAATCTTTTAGTATTAATTAATATTTCCCTCATTGTTTCTGACCGTCATGTATTCTGTCACGCTTGTTTTAAAGAATCCACGTGTTTTAAAAAGTTTCTATCTCTTGTTGATGCTGGAAAGTGAATGTACCTCTAGAGCTGTAAAATGTGCCGGGGCTCTTATTGCTGTTGTTTGACGGTCTTCTGGCAGCTGCTGTTGTGGGAGGGAAACCCCCCCAACTCAGGCCAGAGACTAAGTGTCCGCCGTCTCCTTCCAGGTTTTTCTCTGAAGAGTCGATCTTCCAAAAAGGCAGCGGCAGACTTCAGAGTTCAGAGCAGTCCAGGTTTATTGTCGACAAAAAAGACCTGAACGAGACCAAATCCTGGACAGTTCTGACTAAACGATGCAAAGGTCCCTTCTTTTCTAGCCCAACATCAGCAGAAGGATCTCATCTGCCTGCCCCCCAGCATCTGCACCCAGCCAGTTAGAATCCACCACACTTCACCAGGAGGAGTTTGTCCCTCTGGCCTGAATGTGACCGGATCACCTTGTCCTGCCGGGGGAATGATTACTGAGCACTTATTATTCTTATTGATCCCACAGCAGCTCCTGCTGACACCATCAGGCTCCAACTCTTCCTCAATACATGTTTTAAAAACAAAGGATTCACTTCAGTTTACTCCGTTAGGTTCTGCTTTCCTCTGACGGCATGTTTTACAAACACAGTGTAAAAGGACATATTTAAAACTGAGTATGAAACGTGATATTTGGTTACATCCTGGTGACTTTGATTCATTCTCATTGATCGGTGTCAGGAAATTATTTCTATAAGACCAGAACTGTATTTTCGCTGTTAGTTCGTACCATTAATTTCCCAACACACAAGATAAACTCCCAGAGACAGAGATCTCAGTTCAAAGTTTTACTTGCAACAAGCAAGGAGTACAGGCAAAGATCTACATCTGCACTGAGCAGTCTCAGTGTCTTTCAAGCATATATAACATGTATAAGCAAAGTTCCTCCTCTCAGCAGTCCTCCGCCGCACCCTGCTCCCTCTCCTCCTCACCCTGCTCCCTCTCCTCCTCACCCTGCTCCCTCTCCTCCTCACCCTGCTCCCTCTCCTCCTTGCAGGGGCGGTTGGTGGGAAACGCAGGTACGCTGACTTCTCTCCGTTCAAGGCCTTCTCGAACTCTTCTTTATCTCAAGAATGCAAGCACAGTCTGATACATCCTACGCCAACACACATCTCTTTGATCTGTGTAAAGGTCACAGCAACCATCACACAGTCCAGCATCAGGCTAAAACTTCATGATAATAAAGCATAAATGTACTAACATAAAAATGTATTAGCATAAGCATGTCTGCACATTTTCTATTTCCTAACATTCCCTCCTGTTTAACATGAATTTTAGCCGTAGCATAATAAGTCACTTTCTCACATCAGTATAATACTTCTTCTCTCGATTTTCAGTATTAACGTCACATTGAACTTAAAATGCATAGTCGAATTGGAATCTGAAATGGTAGAAAAACAGGAGAGACATGAGTAACAACAAAACAAAAGTATGTACATTACAGAATAGTGTATGCAGAATTAAAATTCAGAATAGTCATGAGGATCAGACATGGGAGGTGCAGTGGGGACAGGTTCGTATTTAGCTGCAGGAGACACGAAAAACAATTGTGTGGAAACCTGGGTTGAGACCAAACGCAGCATCATATCTCTCAGGCAGGGCAGAATGCAGGATGTGAATAAACAGAAGAGCAATAATACTACGAGAACAGGCGTCAGAACTTTAAGGAGCACTTGTTGCCAGGGGCCAGAAGTTAGCCAAGCCAGGAAGTCACCTTTTGCTACATGATCCCAATCAATCGCATCACGCAGAGCAGTCAGATTTGCAACTTCCTGGTGTATCATAGCTCCATCTGCATCATTAGCTGGAATAAAAGAACAACATGCCGCGCCCACAATAGTGCAGACACCGCCCGCTGACGCTGTCAGTAACACTAGGCGGTCCTGCAACGCCATCAGTCTCAGCGCCTGCATGAAAAGTGATAAAACGACCTTCTGGCCATCAGACCACAACCTATGGTCAGGTGGGACGTCAGTTCCCCAAACAGAATCATGTCTCTGAAAGGAACGTCGAGTCCTACTGCTCAGGACGGTCGAGACGTCAGAGGCCACAATGAAGGAGCGGTCAGTTTCTATTTGACAGATTGATTTAAAGGTCTCGGATTAGCAGCAGAGGGTAGGATATGGGGAAACAACACACTGTCATTCACAAGAGGACGCGGAATGACATGTGGATTTCTTACTGCCAGTGGCATTCTAGTGCAAACGTAGCAGTTGGTCAGATTCTTGCTCCTGGCAACATACGAGGCATATCTGTAGCACAGATTGACTTGGAACGAGTTATTGTATTGGTCAAAAGTAAACTGAGTCTGCAGGGAAAAAGCAAAGTTCCTTTTGTATCTGTTTACAGGGAGTTCCAGTGTCAGTAAGGGAAACATAACTGTGGCTAAAACCAGAAGGACCAACAGCTTCATTTTGATGAAATGAACTATCATTGACATAAGTGTTAGACACCTGTTGGTTCGTTTACAGAAGTTGAGAGAAGCTGCTCACTGTAAGGGCTGTAGGTATTGAAATTTCTTTCTTTTTTTTTTTTTTTTTTTTTAATTATTATTATTATTGTTATTATTGTTGTTGAGCTTGCCTGGTTTCCCTGTCTTCTTACAAGAATCAAACTCTAACTAACTGACCTCAACTAGTCTTCGTCAGCGTTCCCGGGCTCACCAGGGGTCCCCCCGGGGTTACCGCACAGGAAAACAATAAAGTGGTGTTGTCTTTCCAACACCAGCAGGCTTTCTCAACCAGGCATGCTCCCCCTTTTTTTTTTTTTTTTTTCAGCCAAACAAGCACTACTTTAGTTTTCAGTAATTTCCTGATTAATGTCTGGGAAGTGCTGAATCTTACAGTGTGTGATGTGAATCCAGGAAGGTCTCTCTGCAATCTTAACTGCCGTAGGAGTAGATATGATTACCTGGAATGGTCCAAGCCAGCGTTCCTCCCTCCACACACGTCTCTGAATATTCTTAACAAAAATCCAGTCCCCAGGTTTTAGTTGTGGTTTTGGCTGGTCCTCTTTTCCTGGAGATACAACATGGAGACGGAGAGTTTTAATGTTTTCTTTTGTTTGCAAAGTTTGGAGCATGGAATACAGAATTAACTTTGGAACACATCCCTCTTGTTGACACATAACATAATGTGTAATATTACCTTACATGTATATCAAAAGCCCATGGAGTGTAAGAGCGAAAAACCTGTCTGGCAGAACAATCAATCTTTCTGGACAGGAAAATTCTCTTACGGTCCCGCTGCCCCGGCGACCGCACTATGGCACTCCCAGAGGGTCACAACAATGTCAAAAATTAACTGCACACAAACGGTACACAATGAGAAAAATAGCTGTTGTCTACTCTGGAAACTTTGAGTGTGGGAACATCCATAAAAGAACAGAAACTGTCCACCTCCAGGCTGGTCATCCCATCGTACCTGTGAAGTGGACCTGCCCCTAATAACTAATCATTATTTCCCTGATAGACGAAAACAAAGTAAAACATGGATGTGAATATGGGAACATATCTATTATCACCAAACAGTATCTTTTCCTTCAATTTTTGTTTAGTTCTATGAAATCCATACAGACAAACTGAAAATGGTAGGTTGCTTCAGGAAATGTACCTTGTCTTGGAGTAGTTTTGGTAACCATAGATTGTAAATGTTTTATTTATCACAGATACCATCCCTCCTGTTGATACATGTGAAATCCCATGGCTCAAAAATAGCTGCAAATCTAAAATGATTCTGCTGACTGATCATTGTCATGTTGCCACTCGTCATCCTCCTCATGATCCCCCTCTGTGTTCTGGCCCTCTGTCCAATGTCCAAATTTGCCACAATTGTAGCATCTGCCGTCCCCTCCGTGTCCTCGTCCCCATCCTCGTCCACCTCCTCCTCTTTGATCATTTCCTCGGTAACAAACATCATAATATTCATCAGTGGGAAATTCATCACAGTCATCAACAATAAAAGTGTCATTACTTTTAACTTTAAGTTTCTTTTTCTTTACATTTATTTGTTCCTCACAATGTTCTGCATCATCTTTTACGGTTTGAATTCCTGCACTCCTCCATCCTACGAGGTGCTTTTTAATGTTATTGCAGGAAGTAAAGGATTGTATACATTACCGCTTCGGGTCCGGTGTGGTGTGTCCACCCCGGACAGAGATGGTTGTGCAGTCATGGATGATTGAGGCAAGTGGTGGGAGGCAGATGAGGAGGAGGACGGTCCTGGAGGTGAGGACTTTGAAGTGACTTTCCCAGGAGAGGCCTAGACAGCAGAGGTGGTTGTTGTGGATCCGAGTATGGCAGTAGACTGGGGAAAGGACCCAGGGGTCTGTATTCGTGGTCCTCTCGCTTATCTCGGGCAGAATACAACACAGGATAAGGGTTAGGAATTTTCATGTTCCTTTCTGCTTCCTTCTCCTTTTCTCTGTCTCTCTACTTGCAGTGTTCCCTTAAACCCATATTTATTTTTCCTTTTTCATGCGCTTTACATCCCCTTTATACTGGACCTCGTCAGGTCCCTGACTTTGATAACAACAACTACTGCAGCAATTACCCATCCCATCCTACAGGATGGAGGGATTGTTATTTAGACAGGAGCGTGTAGCTCCAGTGTCGCAAAGAAATACGTCACTGCCTGCTACAGTCAATGTGATCAGAGTTTGACTAGTTTGACTGCAGCATGCATTGAATACCTCCAGTGATGGTTCAGGGTCATGTCTTTGTCTTCTGTGAGTCATTGCTTTCTCCAACAGTCTAGTCTGTTCATCCAGGGTCGCCTTATGTGTTGGGGAAATGTCACTATCGGTTAGTCATGTTGACTTATATTGATTTGGATAGTAATTTTTTTAGGACAGTAACCACGGTTATTGCGTCCGCGGAAAGGTCGAGGTTCATAGTCATTCCCGTGTCTCTGCTCTTTCCTTTTACGGGGACAGTCTCTGGCAAAATGTCCAGGCTGACCACAGTCATAACACACCTCTTCCTGTCTTGCATTCTGTTGACCATAATTGTCACCTGCCTGATCCCATCTACGTGCTCCTCCACTACCTCTTCCTCGGCCTCTGCCTCTACCTCTGTCTCCCTGGCTGTGATAAGGCCCTCTCTGTTCAGGACCACGGTAAAAGACTTCTTCAGAGCCCAGGAAAACCTGAATAGGCTGCTGTTTTGTCTTTTCTTCCTTTGCCTTTTGTTGTTGACCATGAACTCGGATTGCATGACGCAAATGATTGCAGAAAACATCCTCTTCACACGTGGGGAGTTCAATGCATGTGGTTTCAATGGTTTGTCTCACTTTTGGGTGTACTGTATTCATGATAGCATTTTTGTAGAGCTGCAGTCTGGCAGGGTTACCTGCAGCCAGACCACTGTTGTGTGTGAAATATTGATTAAATCTGTGTAGCCAATCTTCGCATGATTCGTCTGATTTCATTTTAAAGTCAGTGATCGCACCCCAATCTTGTCTGGGTGTGAATGTCTGTCTACAGCGGGTGAGAAAGTCAGCCCACTGTTGTCTGAACTCATTAGTTTCTCATACTAGGGGGTCGTCATTAGGGTCTCTATCAGTCAGTGGTCCCTGCACTCGGTGAAACTGTCCACCGAATGCACGGCGACAGATCCTAAGAATTTCAGTGGGAGTCAGAGTCATTGAGGCACGTAGTCCCTCCATTTCCCCGATCCATCCCTCAACATCTTTTCTCGGGTCTGGGAGAGCAGCGTTTAGCGCTTCGAAGTCTCCTGGGTACATTGACCTGTACACCTGCATGGTTGGTTCTGCGCCATTTTGTCCAGCAAGTGGATTTGGAACTGTTATCAAGGGATATTCGTCCTCAGGACCTGCTGAAAGGTCTTGAACCTTTTTCAACACTGCTTTTTGTCTGCGAGTGTTAGCTGCTGGAGGGCCTCCCTGTCGGAGATCCTCCTTTTCCTGTAGATCCAAAGCCTTCAATTGTTTTCTAAGGGCTTTGTGATCTTCATAGGGTGGAGGCTGGAGCTGTTGGCCACCAGCTCCAACTCCACCCTCAGCACCCTGTGGCTGCTGTTGTTGATGTTGCATTTGCTGATTTAACTGCTGTTGTTGCTGAACGTTTGCTGCTGCGCGGCGTCTGTTAACTACTGTTACAGCACCTGCAGCCTCTGCATCTAAATCTTCAAGGTCACATGCAGATTTCTTCTGTTGTTGTGCATCTGTTCTCTTTTTAACATCCTCAGAAGCAGTGGAAGCCCACATCATGGCACACTGAACTTCAGGATGAGCACCACCTTTCTTCTTATGTTTATCTTTCAATTTAACGAGAAGCGCATCACATTTAGGTTTATCCAATGTTCCATCGAATGGAGTGTTAGGATATTTTATCCATGGTTTATAATATTTAGAGGTTTGCGCACTGTATTCACTTTTCATACGGTTACGGTCATGATCCTGTTTCAATTTTAGTATATGTGTTCCAATTTGGATTTTTTTTTTTTTTTTTTTACTCTGATTTCTTATTTTTCCCGTTTGAGTTCCCCATTACAACTGTCCCATGTTGAGTTCACTGGCATGAGAGAAGAGGAGGTTATTGATCTGGCCTTCTACACCGCAGACACGGTGCGAGATCAATTTTACGGATTGAAACCAACCTCAGGCAACAGCCGTCAGCCCTCTTCTCACCAGTATAGAAGTCAACACAAGATAAAACAACAAACTGTAACTCCGATACCACCTATTGTGGCTTCAAACCTCAAGGAATTACCACATTCACTCTCACATTTACTCACAAATGTATGTATGTGTGCAGGCCTTTGTTGTATTCTTAGAACACAAATCACATATTAGGAGGTTAATTCCCCTGTCCAACTTGATAGGTTGGAGTACCTGATAGGAATCAACACAATTTAAGGAGGTTAATTCCCCTGTCCAACTTAAGATGTTGGAGTACCTGATAGGAATTAACACAATTACCAGGAGGTTGTTCCCCTGTCCAACTTGATAGGTTGGAGTACCTGATAGGAATCAACCCAATTTAGTAATTCCCCTGTCCAACTTAAGGTTGGAGTACCTGATAGGAATTAAACCCAATTTAGTAATTCCCCTGTCCAATTTAAGATGTTGGAGTACCTGATAGGAATTAACACAATTTAGTAATTCCCCTGTCCAACTTGAGGTTGGAGTACCTGATAGGAATTAACATAATTTACCTGGTAGATTCTCCCAAAATTCTCCTAATCAGCGCTTTCTTGTCCCGACGTCACTGCGTCTGCCAGACTCACAAACTATTTTATGGGACTCAAACCCTTCTAGGAATTTCAACCTCTTTTGCGCTGTAACTGCAGTATCAAATCTTCCATGTGCTGTGTCTTTATGCGTCTCTGTACTCACCAACGAAGTGGATGTGCGTCACCGGGCACCCTCAGAGAGCCCTGTCAGCCATCGTGGTCCCAGAAAAGGATGACCAATACAGACCATAGTCTGAACATGCATGGATTTTGTCCTCTCAGGCGTCCAGGGCTTCCTCAGGCGTCCAGATATTGCACATCCGGCTCGAAGGACCAATTATGTCAGGAAATTATTTCTATAAGACCAGAACTGTATTTTCGCTGTTAGTTCGTACCATTAATTTCCCAACACACAAGATAAACTCCCAGAGACAGAGATCTCAGTTCAAAGTTTTACTTGCAACAAGCAAGGAGTACAGGCAAAGATCTACATCTGCACTGAGCGGTCTCAGTGTCTTTCAAGCATATATAACATGTATAAGCAAAGTTCCTCCTCTCAGCAGTCCTCCGCCGCACCCTGCTCCCTCTCCTCCTCACCCTGCTCCCTCTCCTCCTCACCCTGCTCCCTCTCCTCCTCACCCTGCTCCCTCTCCTCCTTGCAGGGGCGGTTGGTGGGAAACGCAGGTACGCTGACTTCTCTCCGTTCAAGGCCTTCTCGAACTCTTCTTTATCTCAAGAATGCAAGCACAGTCTGATACATCCTACGCCAACACACATCTCTTTGATCTGTGTAAAGGTCACAGCAACCATCACACAGTCCAGCATCAGGCTAAAACTTCATGATAATAAAGCATAAATGTACTAACATAAAAATGTATTAGCATAAGCGTGTCTGCACATTTTCTATTTCCTAACAATCGGTTACATGTTCCATCACCTTTGTTATCTGATCAACACTCCTGTCATACCGACCATCGTGTTACACATCGTTATCACTTCCTCCTCCATCAAATCAACACTTCATCAATACATCCTATTTACATCCTATTTACGAGAGCCAGTCTTGGTTTTGTCCGTGGTGTCCTCCGTCAGTCGTCGCTGGATGAAGCTCTCCTCTCCTCCACCTCCCAGTAACATGGTCCAGTCAGAGCCTCTCCACACACAAGCTGCTGCTGCTGCTTCAACCTCTCTGGATCATCAGGACTCAGATGATCCACTCCTGATGCCTCCACCTCACCACCACCACAATCTGATGAGAGAAGAAGTCCTACATCAGTGTCTGCAGAGACTCCCTTCATCAGTGTTGCACACACATATTAGCTCATGTCAGTCACAGAGTTGTGATGTCATTCTTTATTGTGTCTGCTGCTCTTCCTCAGGTTTCTTTGATTTGTTTCCCCGTTAAACTTTAGTTTGGGGCCAGTTTCTCCTGATCCAGATCAAGCTCCTAAAAACAGGGTGTCGTGTGCTGTAAAGACTGTGAAGCATGTTTGGGGAAAATGTAGAGTTAGTGATGTTCGGCTCTATAAATGAAACTGACTTGACTACTAACAGTGTTTAGTACCTCAGAGTCTCCAGTCTGCAGTCTGGACTCTCCACAAGATCAGACAGCAGCTTCACTTCTGAATCCTGCAGCTTGTTGTGACTCAGCTGCAGCTCTCTCAGATGGGAGGGGTTGGACTTCAGAGCTGAGGCCAGATGAGCACAGCTGACCTCTGACAGACTGCAGTACCTCAATCTGAGTAAAGAATAAATGATGGAGCTAAAAATCCATATAAAATGCAGTCAGAAGTGTTGAGGGTTTGAATCTGCAGCTCAGCATCACTGTGTCCTCATCAATGAGCTTTTCCCTAAAAGGAGCAGAGAGACTTTCTCATTGTGTTACTGTGGATCAGCATCATGTCGACCTTCTACGGACAAATAACCATTAATAACATGCTGCTGATCTCAGTCAGGTCTGGAAGATCAATACTTTTCTGGTCTGAAGGATCAATATGGTTGATCAGACGTCGATCAGCACATTGGAACAGAAGTAGGAACATTTCTGCTTCAGGAGGTAAACGTGATCCATTTAAAAACAGATAATGATTCAGGGGATCTTCTGAATGTAGATGTGACCATTTACCAATAATTCTGAGCATGAACTCACTTTAACCACCAACAGAGGACATTTTCTACACTTTCTTCAACAAACACAGATCTGTTGTGGCTGCACACTGAATTTAATCCAGGAAACATGAAAATATGAACAAGAGGATATTTACATCTTTAAGGTTGTTAGTTATATATGAAGAGAAATGAGGTTCAGTTGTTAACTGAACACATCAGATCTACAATAGTGACAGAGAGTCAGTGAACTGACCTCAGAGTCTCCAGTCTGCAGTCTGGACTCTCCAGAAAACCACACAGCAGCTTCACTCCTGAATCCTGCAGCTTGTTGTCACTCAGCTCCAGATCTCTCAGATGGGAGGGGTTGGACTTCAGAGCTGAGGCCAGAGGAGCACAGCTGACCTCTGACAGACTGCAGCACCTCAATCTGAATAAAGAATAAATGATGGAGACAAACATTCAGTCATAATATGAGCTTTTCCCTAAAAGGAGCAGAGAGACTTTCTCATAGTTACTGTGGATCAGCATCATGTCCACCTTCTACAGACATCATCCAAATGTCAGCACAACATTCAGACACCTATTGATGATCAATAACATGCTGCTGATCTCAGTCAGGTCTGGAATCAGAGGATCAGTTCTACATTGGTCCTTTAAACAGCTGCATTTAGAAACAGGCTCTGATCTCTGAGAGTCCCTCTATATATGAGTGAGTGTGTTCTGAAGATCAATGTCAGTGATCAGACATTATTGGTGAACACACTGAAATCAACAGAAACCAAAGAAATGTTTCTACTTCAGTGAGTAAACTTGATCAGTTTAAAACAGATATTAGTTCAGAGGTTCTTCTGGATTCAGATGTGACCATTTACCAACAATTCTAAACATTCATTCCCTTTAAATACTAAGTGTCAAGTCTTCTCCCAATTTCCATCATTAGTTTGAGGTAATTTACTCTGTGCAGCTTCCCCACTTGAAGAGGATGAACCTTTCTACCTGGGCTCGAGCTGGATTCCACTCAATAACCAAACAGCTGTTGATGTTCCTTCTTTTATTTTGCAGTTAGTTTAGTAATCAAGTGGCAGCGAAGTGGCATGGTATCGAGGTGAAACACCTTTAGCCAGAGACACACGTTCTATTAAATATAAACAGATATTCCCTATATATAGATCCTTCAGCCCAATAATGTACCACGTACATCTTTACTGCATTTTGAACAGAGGCAATTTAAACATTTACTTTATCAAACATTTTAAACATATTTTATCAAAGTTTTTTAGCATTTTATACTTTTTTACTTATGTCTTTAAATGATCTATTTAAAGTGATTAAAGTACAATCTTTCAAACCCCACTAAAGGCAGCAGCCTTCGGCAGGTGAACCGGTTCCTCAGTGAGTTTGGAGCTCTGCATCTTACCGGCTGCCACCCGGATCTTGTATTGGAATCAGTCCTGCACAGTTGGACACACAGCGAATCTATACAGCGTTTTTGATCGATATCTTTTAGCAACTTTGTTTGTCCGTGGCTTCCTTCACTTCAGCACTTCCCCCAGGTGTCGTGTGCGCCCGTTCTTTTATATTCCAGGTAGCCCCCACTGCTGCCATTTACTCCTTTTGAAAACTCCAGTTTGACTTAACACTGAGAGAACATTTCCTACACTCTCTTCAAGAAGCACAAACCTGTTGTGACTGCACACTCAACTCAGAAAGGAAATGAACAACTTCATGCATCTTAGTTATATACACTACTCACAAAAAGTTAGGGATGTTCGACTTTCAGGTGAAATATATGGAAAATGTAAAAAGTGAATGCTACAGTGATATTATATCATGAAAGTAGGGCATTTAAGTAGAAGCATGCACTGGTAGTTTCTTCATTTTAAACTATTTATTTGAAGAAAATCTACCAACAGTGGTAGGTAAACCACAACAAAACATGTTCAGTGTCTCAATAAATTGGGACGTGGCCAAAGGACGTCCACTCCTCTCCTTTCTGTGACTCTTCCAGTCTCTGTATCACTGTTCCAACCTCCTGATGACACTCTGTGACCCTCTAAGCTCAGTGAACACCTCCGTCTGAGGACTTCCTGTTTGAAGCCTCCAGTGTTGAGGTGCTGCTGATCAACTGTTAGGTGTCGTCTTGGTCTCATGATGTCAGAATGTGAACAGCAGGATGAGGAGGACTGTTTAAATACCAATTCTACCTGAAGCAGGAAATGTATTGGTGGATTCATGGATCAAACCTGTTGTGAATGTTGCTGTTAAGCTTCTTGTTAGAGAACAGCAGCTGGTGCAGAAAGTACTGAGACACTGAACAGTTGGACATTCAAAGGTTTAGAGAAGGTCACATTAAGTTCACCTGGAAAGGTTAGAATGCATTTTAGGTTCATCCTGAAATTTCACCTGAAAGCCGAATATTCCTGACTTTTAGTGAGGAGTGTATGAAGAGAAATGAGGTTCAGTTGTTAACTGAACACATCAGATCTACAATAGTGACAGAGAGTCAGTGAACTGACCTCAGAGTCTCCAGTCTGCAGTCTGGACTCTCCAGAAAACCACACAGCAGCTTCACTCCTGAATCCTGCAGCTTGTTGTGACTCAGCTCCAGATCTCTCAGATGGGAGGGGTTGGACTTCAGAGCTGAGACCAGAGGAGCACAGCTGACCTCTGACAGACTGCACCACCTCAATCTGAATAAAGAATAAATGATGGAGCTAAAAATCCATATAAAATGCAGTCAGAAGTGTTGAGGGTTTGAATCTGCAGCTCAGCATCACTGTGTCCTCATCAATGAGCTTTTCCCTAAAAGGAGCAGAGAGACTTTCTCATTGTGTTACTGTGGATCAGCATCATGTCGACCTTCTACGGACAAATAACCATTAATAACATGCTGCTGATCTCAGTCAGGTCTGGAAGATCAATACTTTTCTGGTCTGAGGGATCAATATGGTTGATCAGACGTCGATCAGCACATTGGAACAGAAGTAGGAACATTTCTGCTTCAGGAGGTAAACGTGATCCATTTAAAAACAGATAATGATTCAGGGGATCTTCTGAATGTAGATGTGACCATTTACCAATAATTCTGAGCATGAACTCACTTTAACCACCAACAGAGGACATTTTCTACACTTTCTTCAACAAACACAGATCTGTTGTGGCTGCACACTGAATTTAATCCAGGAAACATGAAAATATGAACAAGAGGATATTTACATCTTTAAGGTTGTTAGTTATATATGAAGAGAAATGAGGTTCAGTTGTTAACTGAACACATCAGATCTACAATAGTGACAGAGAGTCAGTGAACTGACCCCAGAGTCTCCAGTCTGCAGTCTGGACTCTCCAGAAAACCACACAGCAGCTTCACTCCTGAATCCTGCAGCTCGTTGTCACTCAGCTCCAGATCTCTCAGATGGGAGGGGTTGGACTTCAGAGCTGAGACCAGATGAGCACAGCTGACCTCTGACAGTCTACAGAACATCAATCTGAATAAAGAATAAATGATGGAGACAAACATTCAGTCATAATATGAGCTTTTCCCTAAAAGGAGCAGAGAGACTTTCTCATAGTTACTGTGGATCAGCATCATGTCCACCTTCTACAGACATCATCCAAATGTCAGCACAACATTCAGACACCTATTGATGATCAATAACATGCTGCTGATCTCAGTCAGGTCTGGAATCAGAGGATCAGTTCTACATTGGTCCTTTAAACAGCTGCATTTAGAAACAGGCTCTGATCTCTGAGAGTCCCTCTATATATGAGTGTGTGTGTGTGTGTGTGTGTGTGCCCTATATGGCCCTATATGGCATAGGCCATATAGGCGGGCGCCTAGAGCGCCACCTGCTGGAGGGGCGCTGCTGCAAGCCCTCAAAAACAAAACAATTAAAACAATAAATAAAATAAGATAAATAACAGTAATCATTTGCCTCCCCGACTGGCACCCTTTCCTCGTGGTCTGTCTGTCTGTTCCTCGTGCCCCCCCCCTTCCCGTCCTGTCCTGCACCGTGCACTGTGAGAGAGGGTGGGACGAGTCATCGGTGCTCTTCTCAGGTAGCGGTTCCTTTTGACAGAAGTCAACAAGTCATATTTGTCATCATGAAAAGGCCCGAGCCCTCAGGTGAGGCTTTCAGGGAGCGGAGAGAAGAGGAGGCAGAGAAGAGAAGAGGTCCCAGTGTAGGGGTGTCGTCTTTTCTAACATTAAAAAATGCCCTTTGACTTTTCATCTGTACAGCTGGAGGCCGGCTAAGTTGAAATAAAGCAAAGTTGCCTAATAGTTCTACTGCAGATACTGCAGCTACTGTGGAACTATATAATTCTAGTGCTTTTATTTTAGTAATGCAGAACCACTACTAGAGAATGATTCATGTTATGTTGAACACATCAGTAGTCTGTCTGTCTGTCTGTCTGTCTGTCTGTCTGCCTGTCTGTCTGTCTGTCTGTCTGCCTGTCTGCCTGTCTGCCTGCTGCAGCTCCATGTTTAACTTGTACTGTATATTCTAGTTCTATGTTGTCTTGTTGGCACACTCTGCTTCTATAAGGCCTGTTGTTACCAAGTGTTCACTGACCAAAGCACCATCTCCATTTATGTTGTTGAAAACAGATTTGCTGTCACTGGGACTGACTTTGACTTAAACCCACAGTGTAACTTTAGTATTAGTTTTTATATTATATTGCACTGTTTTGTGTTGTTTGAACGTAGCACCTTTTTATTGTTCATATTGTGGGAGCTGTCAGGACTTTCTAAATATTTGCAAACAGGAACTCTGGTTTTATTTATGTTATTTCCTTTAATTATTATTTTTTATTGTTATTTATGTTATTCTAGTGTGTGTTTGTTTGTGTGTTAACAATGAAACCTTTAAGGTCTGTCATACGACTGTTGTCCATTAATGAACAACTTCATGCATCTTAGTTATATATGAAGAGAAATGAGGTTCAGTTGTTAACTGAACACATCAGATCTACAATAGTGACAGAGAGTCAGTGAACTGACCTCAGAGTCTCCAGTCTGCAGTCTGGACTCTCCAGAAAACCACACAGCAGCTTCACTCCTGAATCCTGCAGCTTGTTTCCACTCAGGTCCAGCTCTCTCAGATGGGAGGGGTTGGACTTCAGAGCTGAGACCAGAGGAGCACAGCTGACCTCTGACAGACTGCAGTCCTTCAATCTGAAGAAAGAATAAATAAAGTGAAATGATTTATTTATTCAGGACAATGTTCCTCTGAAGACCAACCTGCCACAGCAGGGGTGTCTGATCGTTGGCTTGGAGGTAAAAACTAGAACATATCCGACAACACTGACACAATTTACAGAGCGCCATCAAATTAAAGATGTAAGGTTTGGAGGACATGTGGATTTTAGATGAAGGACAGAAAAGTGGACCAAAGTGTGGCCGTCTGAAAGGTCTGCAGAACGGAGAACAAGCACAGTGGAAGCACGACAGATGTCAGCACTCACCTGGTGACTATGTGGGCGACAATGGAGACTGAGAGCGACGGCTTTGGTGACGTGCTAAATACATTAGAGCCCATGTGCAGGACAGCAAGTAGCATTGGGGGCTAGCCTCTACTGCTGCCTCGGTAGTTCACCCTGAGCCTGTTCAGCACACAGCTAGTGCGGCCTCACGTGCTGCGTCTGTCTACCGGGGGCCACTTTGGGACTGAGGGTGCTAGCATCACGTAGGGAGAAACCACAAACACACTTCCACTAGCATTAGCAACATGGTCATCTGTGCTGCACTAGTAACATCAGGATGAAGTCGTCAGTCAGACATCAACTGGAGCTCTACAGACTGGACTATTACTGAGAGCTGCGGCCACAACAAGACCCTGATGTTTGGGTTCAGAAACATCACATCATCGTCTATCAAAGCCTTTCTGATCAACTCTGGTTCTGTTACTGATTAGCCAGGCTGTGAGTGCTTTACTGGATTTGGGACTCAGCAGAAAGCAAATGTTTCCTCCACCACACCGATGCTCGTGCTGCTCGGCCCTTAACGAGGTGGGGGTGTCGCATTGATCTACAGGTCATTCTGTCTGTTTAAACTCCAAACTTTCTCCAAACATTCAGCTCATTTGAGGCTCTTGTGGTAAAAGGATCTCTATCCAGTAGAAAACAGCTTTGTCCCAGAAACAGGCTCCTCCGTGGGCTCTTCTAGAAACCACCTGACTCTCACTGATGTCTTCAGCGACTCTGATTGGATTTTTAATACTGCTGATTTCATTATTCACCTCTATGAAAAGCCTTTTTGCCACTTTTGGTTGTTCTCAGTTTGCACATGCTCAGTTCTAACACCCCCCAGACTAGATTCTGTGAGTGTCTGAGCTGTCTGCCTTTCTCCTGCCTCAGCTTTGCCTCCTGGTTGTTCATGCAGTCTCTCTCATTCCAGCTCTGCTTGGTGAAGAGGAGGCCATGTGACTCTGGTCCCATCTGATGTCGCCCCAGTTCCCCCCAGATCCATGTTCTTCAGGTACGTTTACTATCTAGAATTTAGTCGTCCTGATTGTCTGAACTGTGACTTTCTAGTGGTCTGTTCTGAACACAGCTCATCCACTGTGTGTCTGCTGCTCTTCCTCAGGTTTCTTTGATTTGTTTCCCCGTTAAACTTTAGTTTGGGGCCAGTTTCTCCTGATCCAGATCAAGCTCCTAAAAACAGGGTGTCGTGTGCTGTAAAGACTGTGAAGCATGTTTGGGGAAAATGTAGAGTTAGTGATGTTCGGCTCTATAAATGAAACTGACTTGACTACTAACAGTGTTTAGTACCTCAGAGTCTCCAGTCTGCAGTCTGGACTCTCCACAAGATCAGACAGCAGCTTCACTCCTGAATCCTGCAGCTCGTTTCCAAACAGCTCCAGCTCTCTCAGATGGGAGGGGTTGGACTTCAGAGCTGAGGCCAGATGAGCACAGCTGACCTCTGACAGTCTGCAGCCACTCAATCTGAATAAAGAATAAATGATGGAGCTAAAAATCCATATAAAATGCAGTCAGAAGTGTTGAGGGTTTGAATCTGCAGCTCAGCATCACTGTGTCCTCATCAATGAGCTTTTCCCTAAAAGGAGCAGAGAGACTTTCTCATTGTGTTACTGTGGATCAGCATCATGTCGACCTTCTACGGACAAATAACCATTAATAACATGCTGCTGATCTCAGTCAGGTCTGGAAGATCAATACTTTTCAGCACATTGGAACAGAAGTAGGAACATTTCTGCTTCAGGAGGTAAACGTGATCCATTTAAAAACAGATAATGATTCAGGGGATCTTCTGAATGTAGATGTGACCATTTACCAATAATTCTGAGCATAAACTCACTTTAACCACCAACAGAGGACATTTTCTACACTTTCTTCAACAAACACAGATCTGTTGTGGCTGCACACTGAATTTAATCCAGGAAACATGAAAATATGAACAAGAGGATATTTACATCTTTAAGGTTGTTAGTTATATATGAAGAGAAATGAGGTTCAGTTGTTAACTGAACACATCAGATCTACAATAGTGACAGAGAGTCAGTGAACTGACCTCAGAGTCTCCAGTCTGCAGTCTGGACTTTCCAGAAAACCACACAGCAGCTTCACTCCTGAATCTTGCAGCTTGTTTCCACTCAGCTCCAGCTCTCTCAGATGGGAGGGGTTGGACTTCAGAGCTGAGACCAGAGGAGCACAGCTGACCTCTGACAGTCTACAGAACATCAATCTGAATAAAGAATAAATGATGTTACTTTAGAAGACGATGTTCATTGAAATCATTCAGCCTTTAATAATCAGCTCAGAGCTGAAGAAGGCCAGGCCAGCTGAGAGACGTAGTCCCTCCAGTGTGTCCTGGCTCTTCCTCTGGGCCTCCTTCCAGTGGGACATGCCTGGAACACCTCCCCAGGGAGGGTGCTCCTCACCCTATCTCTAAGGGTGAGGAGCTCAGCCACCCTACAGAGGAAACTCATTTCAGCCGCTTGTATCCATGATCTTGTTCTTTCGGTCATGACCCAAAGCTCATGACCATAGGTGAGGGTAGGAACGTAGATCGACCGGTAAATCAAGAGCTTTGCCTTTCGGCTCAGCTCCCTCTTCACCACGACAGACCGATATAATGACCGCATCACTGCAGACGCTGCACCGATCCACCTGTCCATCTCACGCTCCATCTTTCCCCCACTTGTGAACAACACCCCGAGATACTTGAACTCCTCCACTTGAGGCAGGAGCTCTCCACCGACCCGGAGAGGGCAAACCACCTTTTTCCAGTGGAGAACCATGGCCTCGGACTTGGAGGTGCTGATTCACATCCCAGCCGCTTCACACTCGGCTGCAAACCGCCCCAGCACACACTGGAGGTCCTGGCTCGATGAAGCCAACATGACAACATCATCTGCAAAAAGCAGAGATGCTATCATGAGGTCCCCAAACCAGACCCCCTCCGGCCCCTGGCTGCGCCTAGAAATTCTGTCCATAAAAGTAATGAACAGAACCGGTGACAAAGGGCAGCCCTGCCGGAGTCCAACATGCACCGGGAACAGGTCTGACTTACTGCTGGCAATACGAAACAGACTCCTGCTCCGGTCGTATAGGGACCGGACAGCCCTTAGCAAAGGGCCCCGGACCCCATACTCCCGAAGCACCCCCCACAAGACCCCACGAGGGACACGGTCGAACGCCTTCTCCAAATCCACAAAACACATGTGGACTGGCTGGGCGAACTCCCATGAACCCTCGAGCACCTGATGGAGAGTGTGGAGCTGGTCCAGTGTTCTGGGGCGTAACCTGCATTGTTCCTCCTGAATCCGAGGTTCGACTATCGGCCGTATCCTCCTCTCCAGTACCCTGGAATAAACTTTCCCGGGGAGGCTGAGGAGTGTGATCCCCCTATAGTTGGAACACATCCTCCGGTTCCCCTTCTTAAAAAGAGGGACCACCACCCCGGTCTGCCAATCCAGAGGCACTGTCCCTGACCGCCAAGCGATGTTACAGAGACGTGTCAACCAAGACAGTCCCTGCACATCCAGAGACTTGAGGTATTCAGGGCGGATCTCATCCACCCCCGGTGCCCCGCCACCGAGGAGCTTTCTGACCACCTCGGTGACTCCAGCTTGGGTGATGGACGAGTCCACCTCTGAGTCCGCAGCCTCTGCTTCCTCAGCGGAAGACCTGACGGTGGGATTGAGGACATCCTCAAAGTATTCCTTCCACCGCCCAACGACATCCCCAGTCGAGGTCAACAGCTCCCCACCCGCACTGTAAACAGTGTTGGTGGAGCACTGCTTCCCCCTCCTGAGGCGCCGGACGGTTTGCCAGAATTTCTTCGCGGCCAACCGATAGTCAGCATTAACATACTGACTGTGGTTCAGTATCACAAGTTTAATAATAACAATAATAATGATAATAATTTCAGAAGTTTAACGTCACCACAACCTTCACATCATATTCATCTGAGCACAGAAGTCAAACGTGGTGTTTAGTACCTCAGAGTCTCCAGTCTGCAGTCTGGACTCTCCAGAAAACCACACAGCAGCTTCACTCCTGAATCCTGCAGCTCGTTTCCACTCAGCTCCAGATCTCTCAGATGGGAGGGGTTGGACTTCAGAGCTGAGGCCAGATGAGCACAGCTGACCTCTGACAGACTGCAGCACCACAATCTGAATAAAGAATAAATGATGGAGACAAACATTCAGTCATAATATGAGCTTTTCCCTAAAAGGAGCAGAGAGACTTTCTCATAGTTACTGTGGATCAGCATCATGTCCACCTTCTACAGACATCATCCAAATGTCAGCACAACATTCAGACACCTATAAATGATCAATAACATGCTGCTGATCTCAGTCAGGTCTGGAATCAGAGGATCAGTTCTACATTGGTCCTTTAAACAGCTGCATATAGAAACAGGCTCTGATCTCTGAGAGTCCCTCTATATATGAGTGAGTGTGTTCTGAAGATCAATGTCAGTGATCAGACATTATTGGTGAACACACTGAAATCAACAGAAACCAAAGAAATGTTTCTACTTCAGTGAGTAAACTTGATCAGTTTAAAACAGATATTAGTTCAGAGGTTCTTCTGGATTCAGATGTGACCATTTACCAACAATTCTAAACATTCATTCCCTTTAAAACTAAGAGAGAACATTTCCTACACTTTCTTCAAGAAGCACAAACCTGTTGTGACTGCTCACTCAACTCAGAGAGGAAATGAACAACTTCATGCATCTTAGTTATATATGAAGAGAAATGAGGTTCAGTTGTTAACTGAACACATCAGATCTACAATAGTGACAGAGAGTCAGTGAACTGACCTCAGAGTCTCCAGTCTGCAGTCTGGACTCTCCAGAAAACCACACAGCAGCTTCACTCCTGAATCCTGCAGCTCGTTTCCACTCAGCTCCAGATCTCTCAGATGGGAGGGGTTGGACTTCAGAGCTGAGACCAGATGAGCACAGCTGACCTCTGACAGACTGCAGTCCTTCAATCTGAAGAAAGAACAAATGATGTAACTTTAGAAGACGATGTTCAGTGAAATCATTCAGCGTTTAATAATCAGCTCAGAGCTGAAGAAGGTTTAGAACGGAGACGTTTAGTAAATCTCCAAACAGTTGAACCCAACAGGATGCAGGTTAAACAGTGTAAAATACAAACAGTGACACTGAGCTCTCATTAATATTCATGACAACGTGCTGCTTCTTCAGTAAAGACGCAGTGACGTCACCTCTTCAACTCTGCAGCTCCACCAGTGGCTCCATCTCTACAAACTCATGTTGTGCAGCCAAACACAATAAAAACCCTCAGAAACTGATTTAAGATTCGACTCCAGATCCCAAACTTCTGAAAGATGCCAAAGAACAAAAGTCATCTCCAATATTTCTGTTAGGAACAGTGGAGTCATAAAATCACAGCTTCTTCAGTTTAAACTCTTCAGTCACTAGAAGCATCATAAAGCTTCAGAAACATGTTGGAAAAAGAAAATCCTGAATACATTTGTTATTGTCTGATAGTTGAAACAGAGATTATTGATCTGTTCTTTGTATGCATGTCTTTTTTATTACCACTTATTTAAACCATGACGGGAACATGAGATGAAAATCAGCTGTTTAAGAGGTTCAGAGTGAATCCTTCTGTGCACATTGATCTTTATTACAGTTTGAAATGTGCAGCTCAACATTTCTCTGCTGCAGACAATGGACTAAACCACTGAAGAAGAAAGCAGACTGAAACAAGCTTTTATTGTCTTTTAATGCATCTTCTCTTCAGTTTGAACTGTTTATGTTCTTGTGCTTTTATCATCTTTTACCTGCAGTTTAATGTCTTGTTTCTATTGTGCTTTCTGTCCCTGGAAGCACTTTGAATTGTGTAGCTGCCATTGAAGTCAGCTTTGCAACTGAAGTTCATTTAATTATTTTATGAGTTAAAAACAGGAATGATTTAGTTAATAAACAGATGTTTTGTTGTTTTATATAAATAAGTTTAAAGGATTAAGAAACACACAATGGTGAATTTTGTTAAAAGGGAACCTTTCTGTTTACCTTGTTGGGGTCAGGTCAGTTTTTGTAGACGCACTATATCAATCACCACATGAAGCTGCTGATGCTGTGAGTGAATGAGAGCACTGAAGAAGAGCACATTGTTTTCTTCTGGAAGTTTTCTCCCCAAAGGTTCATGCAGCCAATGAGGAATGAAGCCTGTTTCTATTTACATTGTGCTGTTGTTTGAGTTTATCATGCATTTCTTTTAATAGTCATCTTCTGAATTTGTGCTCAGACTCATATATTTGTATATGACTTTGTATATTTGGCATTGACGGCATTGGCTTCATCATTTCACCACTTGGGGAATAGATGTCTGTATGAAAAAAGACACCTTGTCGTCCGTGATCAAACTGGAGTCTGAAAGGAGCCGTACAAATAAATGTGCCTGCTTTATGTATTCAGACACTCAGTGTGGATCAGTAGGATATCAGCCTTCTGTCTGCAGCTCAGTGGCACAACGTTCACATCATATCAACCTGAACACACAAGTCAAACGTGGTGTTTAGTACCTCAGAGTCTTCAGTCTGCAGTCTGGACTCTCCAGAAAACCACACAGCAGCTTCACTCCTGAATCCTGCAGGTCGCCTCCCCTCAGCTGCAGCTCTCTCAGATGGGAGGGGTTGGACTTCAGAGCTGAGGCCAGAGGAGCACAGCTGACCCCCGAGGCGTCCAGGCTGAACAAAGAATACATAATGTAGATGAACCCTGACTGAAGCTTTTATAGAAAAATGTTTTTGTTCAGAAAGCTGGTGAACTTTCAGAAACAACCTTTTCTTGTGTCTCACTTGAAAATGAAAGGTTTAATACAGGCCTCTAGTTATTTAGGACATCAGTGTCTAGGGGTGGTTTTTCTAGCAGTGATTGTAATGGATGCTGGAAAACATCCACCTTTAAAAGACATGTTAATGATGAATCTGACAGGGTGAAGCTTGCACTCAAAGCAGTCCTTAAAGATGTAGCAGGGACTGGGTCAGGACAGCACCTGGTAGACTGACTGTCATTCAACAGTCTATATAATTGTTGATCAGGTGTAGTGGTGAACATCGACCTGTTTCTGCTACAACGACTCATGTTGCTGTCAGCATCTAAGACAATGGCTGCTCTACCTGAGGTGATGTTGTTGTTAAAGAACATTTAAAATCCCTCACATCCAGTTGAAGATATTTGGCTCAGGCCTTCACTGACAGAGGCAGGACTGAGATACCGGTGTATGGAAATGAGCTCCTCTTACATCTTCACTGACTGAAGGACCAAACAGTGACTCTGTGGAAGCTGCACAACCATCCTGTCAAACACTCCATTTATCACCTTTTTCTCACTAATGTTCAGCCATTTGGAACAAAGAGATCATTTCTGAAGAAACTTCTTCAGGTGTTGAAAGTGATGAACTACTATGATAAATTCATGAACTGACCGCAGAGTCTCCAGTCCACAGTTTGGACTCTCTAGTCCAGCAGACAGCTGCTTCACTCCAGACTCTTTCAGCCGATTGAGACTCAGCTCCAGCTCTCTCAGATGGGAGGGGCTGGACTTCAGAGCTGAGGCCACGATTTCATAGTGACTCTCTGAGAGAGAACAGCCAGACAGCCTGTCATGAAACAGAAATTACAAAGCATCATATTATAAAAGAGGACACCTGATATTGATATCATGCATGTGATGACGGAATAGTTTAACATTTCCTGATTGGAGCTTTGCTTTGACATCACACCTCTGCAGTGCAGCACGTGTTTTACCAGGGCTGTATGAGGCCTCCATCACCCAAAGGAAGGTAGATAGAAGAACAGCAACAATATTACAATTATTAGAAATAAGCAGAAGGCTGTGATCATTTATTTGACAGCTAGAAAACAAAACCAACTGAAGAGTCAATGTTTTCTTTTGTTGTCAAAGTATTTGAAACAACTCAAGAACAAACAGATCACTATTTTAAGAACTTACCGAACTTTTCTGCAGTTCCTCACAGCTGGAATCAGCCTCCGTCGTCCCTCCTCTGATGTGTTGTACTTCTCCAGGTCAAACTCCTCCAGAACCTCCTCTGACATCTGCAGCATGTAGGCCAGAGCTGAGCAGTGGATCTCTGAGAGTTCCTTCTCTGATCTGTTCTCTGACTTCAGGAACTCTTGGATCTCCTGATTTACAGAGTGGTCGTTCATCTCCGTCAGACAGTGGAAGATGTTGATGCTTCTGTCTGGAGAGATATCATGACTGTTCATCTCCTTCAGGTTGTCGATGGCTCTCCGAATGACTTCTGGACTGTTGTCTGTCCGACCCAGCAGACCTCCTAAGAGTCTCTGGTTGGACTCCACAGAGAGGCCATGAAGGAAGCGGACAAACAGGTCCAGGTGGCCATTTTTGCTTTGAAGGGATCTCTCCATGGCTCCACTCAGGAAGACATCCAGGGATGAGTGATCCCTACCTCCCAGGAAGTCCTTCAGCACCTCTGTGTTCCTGTTGGTGTAACAGTGGAACATGTAGACTGCAGCCAGAAACTCCTGAACGCTCAGGTGAACGAAGCAGTAGACTGTTTTCTGGAAGATCACACTCTCTCTTTTGAAGATCTCGGTACAAACTCCTGAGTACACCGAGGCCTCTGTGGCATCCAGACCGACCTGCTCCAGGTCTTCCTGGTAGAACATGATGTTTCCTTTCTGCAGCTGTTCAAACACCAGCCTCCCCAGCTTCAGGAGAACGTCCCCGTCAGCCTCCATCAGCTCCTGTGGACTCGTCTCATGTCCCCCCTCGTACTTCTGCTTCTTCCTCTTTGTCTGAACCAGCAGGAAGTGTGAGTACAGGTCAGTCAGGGTCTTGGGCAGCTCTCCTCTCTGGTCTGTAGTCAACATGTGCTCCAGAACTGTGGCAGTGATCCAGCAGAAGACTGGGATCTGACACATGATGTGGAGGCTCCTGGAGGCCTTGACGTGTGAGATGATCCTGCTGGACAGATCTTCATCACTGACTCTCCTCCTGAAGTACTCCTCCTTCTGGGCGTCAGTGAAGCCTCGTACCTCTGTTACCCTGTCAACACATGCAGGAGGGATCTGATTGGCTGCTGCAGGTCGGGAAGTGATCCAGACGAGAGCCGCTGGAAGCAGATTCCCCTTGATGAGGTTTGTCAGCAGCACGTTGACTGACGACTTCTGGGTGACGTCAGAAACGACCTCCTTGTTGTGGAAATCCAGTGACAGTCTGCTTTCATCCAGGCCGTCAAAGATGAACAACAGTTTACAGACGGCGAGCTTCTCTGCGGTGACCTTCTGTAACGTTGGATGGAAAACATGGAGCAGGCTGAGAAGACTGAGCTGCTCGTCTCTGATCAGGTTCAGCTCCCTGAACGAAAGCAGAACCACCAGACTGACATCTTGGTTTTCCAAACCCTCCGCCCAGTCCAGAGTGAACTTCTGCACTGAGAAGGTTTTTCCAATGCCGGCGACGCCGTTCGTCAGAGCGACTCTAATGGGTGTCTGTTGGTGAGGTAAGGCTTTAAAGATGTCCTGGCACTTGATTGGAGCGTCATGGAGGGTCTTCTTCTTGGAAGTTGTCTCCAGCTGCCTCACCTCATGTTGGGTATTAACCTCTTCGCTCTGCCCCTCTGTGATGAAGAGCTCAGTGTAGATCCTGTTGAGGAGGGTTCCACTTCCTGCTTCATCACTTCCTGCTTCATCACTTCCTTCAGTCACACGTTCACATCTCCTCCTCAGGCTGATCTTATGTTCATCTAGAACCTCCTGCAGACCACCATTCACTAAAAAAGAGAGAAAGATTGAAACAAAGCAAAGACAGTTTGACGATGTGCTGGTTGTTTTCATGACCCATAAAAATGATGAATATAAGAAAATGAATAAAGTCCACTTTTGGAGTTTTTCCCTTGTTTCCAGTGTCTCTCCTTGTCTGGGTTTGTGTATTGTGTAGCTCCTTTGCTCACTCTCCCTGCTGAACACCTGTGCTCACCTGTTCCTGGCCTGTTACTGTGTTCCCTTGTGCCTCAGGATAACCCTTCAGCTGCCTTTCTGCCCTCCTGCTTGCATCCAACGCTTGTGCAGCTCCAGCCTGCTCACAGCATCCACTCTAACTACTTTGTCCTCTGCCATCACCAGCCATTCACCTCTCAGATTCATCTTATGACTGAAGCTCAGTCATGTAGTTATGGTCTGTCACTGCCTATGTACATGTCTTTTGTTTGTCCTCCACCATAGTGTTTTAGCCCGGAGCCCTTTCTTCACCCAGGAGCTGGTGCAGCTTCTGGTTCAGGACCATTGTGCCTGGATTAGTCCAACTGGCTCCTGGCTGCTCAGCCTGCACGATCCATCTGACCTCTGAAGCTCATCCAGAATGCAGCAGCCGGCTGGTTTCAACCTTTCCAAGTTCTCCCACACAACACAGCTCCTCTGCAACCTGGACTGGCGACCGTTGGCCGATTCAAGTCCCTTGTACTTGCATATTGTGCTGCCAATGGGTCACGCTCGTACTATTTCCAGAACATGATAAAACCAGACCCCCCCAGCCCATCCACTGTGCTCTGATGATTGGGGTGCTACTCCCTTACTATCTTCAGATCTGGCAGTTCACTTCTGTCTGAGTCAGGCATCATTAATGTAGTCTATCTGAGTTCTACTACACTGTAAAGAGGACCTCCTTGGCTTTCTAGTGATTATACACACATGGGGTTCTGTTGTTTCAAAAGGGCAGGAACAGAAAAATAACCTGTTTTAAGGCAGTGAGTTGTTTAAGTGATGACATTTATAAAGAAGTATTTCTGTTCTCCATCAGGATGTTGTTATATTTGATGAGGATGGAGAGAGCCGGGCAGTAGAGCAGCTTTTACATTTAGTTTTGTTTGTTTCCTAAATTCATAATTTTAAATGTGATTATTGTTAAAGTGTATTGTTTTATCATTGATAGATTGCTGCTTGTAATGTTCTCTTTGTGGAAAAGACTGACAACGTTCACTACAAGGAATATTTCACTAAAAATATAATTTTGAGATATTTTGATATGTTTTACATCCCAACTGCTTAAATGATGTAAATTATATTCAAAACCTTTTTTTCCTCCAGGTCTGAGGAGGATATGAGGGGGGACCAGGCTACTGCTCAACAAACTCAGAAACTAATCACTATTTTCATTTTTGGGTGGTCTGTGTCTTTACAATGAATCAGGATGGATTTGTTCACATGTAATCTAATCTTCAGCCACACCCATGGCTGTATGACACAACAGATGTTAGTGAGTCCAGACCAGTGACAGATGGACAGTCTTACTTTGTTCACAGCTGCTCTGACTGACTGTCTGCAGTCCAGGTGTTGCTCTGCATCTGTCTGCACACTGGGGACAGGAAGAGCCTCCTGATGAAGCACACTGGTCCCAGTATGAGGTGATGCACTGTCTGCAGAACCAGTGTCCACAGCTGCTACCGACTGGATCCTTCAGGACGTCCTGACACACAGCGCAGCTCCTCTTCCTCTTTCTGTGGACACATTTCTTTAACTAAAATCATTTGCTGGCTGTTGTTGGATAAAAAGCATTTGGTCAGTACTGCGTAGAATCTCAGACGGCCGAGGACAACAGTCAAAGTGTTACTTTACAGTTTGAACTCAGCTTTCAGCCTGGAATGAAAATGGAAAATGAATTTTCTTTTCCTCTCAGTGATCTGCCTGTCGTTTATCATTACAAACTCTATTTCACAGTAACATTGATTTTGAATAGTTCTAAATCTTCACAGGGACACTAACGCTGAGCGACAATGTGGGAATATTTTCTTGGAGTCAAACTTCTGAAATCGAGGTTCTCAGGTGTTTTTCCAAAGAAATAAAACCAGATTCATCTCAGCTTGAAACAGTTTCTGCACTAATAGTTCTGCATCTTAAACAGACATCTTTTAGCATTTTGTCTTCACCATCAACGCATCAATTCTATCAGTCTGTCAGTTTACAGTAAAAAACAAAGTCTCTTACTTTGTGTCTGAGGGTCCAGGTTCATTACTGAAGTGTAGAGGTTCACCTTTGGACTGGTCACTCTTCAGAGACAGACAGCTGGACACTGCAGACTCTGCTCTCTGCCTGTTGGACTGAACTCTGCAAACACCAGCATGTTTTGATTCACACCACATGAATCCTTGATAAATTCTCTGATAATAAAACCTTACAGGAAGCTCTGGCACAGCATGGACACAGACAGAAGGGAGGCTGAGGGACGGCAGCACCCTCTGAAATCAGGTTTTCTAAAAGCCATCGGCTGATAAAAAAAGTTTAGCTGCAGTGTTCAAACTAGAGAGTCTTACTAGGATGTGGGCTGCATGTTAGCACACAAGCATTTGCCTTGTTTTCAGTCCGTTTATCATCATATGTATTAGTCCATCACTAGATCTATATGATGCAGACTCTAACGTAGACTCAGTGAGGTCAGAGGAGATGGGATGATAAACCTTTCTTTGATCCTGAAGCCCACTGATGGAAAATGACCAAACATGAGCAGCAAATACTGGATGAGTGTGTAGCAGCTCTCTTACTTTGTGTCTGAGGGTCCAGGTTCATTACTGAAGAGTGGAGGGTCCCCTTTGGACCAGTCACTCTTCAGAGACAGACAGCTGGACACTGCAGACTCTGCTCTGTCCTCCTCTTCCTCCACACACACACTCATCTTCAGGACAGGAGTCAGTCGGAGAGGTAAAGCAGGAACACTGACTGTGAGAACAGGAAAGAAACAAGCTTGTTCAAGAGCCACACCGAGACTGAGAGAGCAGGAAGTAGCTCTAATCTCTCTCACACACACACACACACACACACACACACTCACACACACACACTCTCACACACACACACACTCACACACACTCACTCTCTCTCACACACACACACACACACACATACACACACACACACACACACACACACACACACACACACACACACACATACACACACACACACACTCTCTCTCACACACACACACACACATACACACACACACACACTCTCACACACACACACACTCACACACACACACACACACACACACACACTCACACACACACACACACTCTCTCTCACACACACACACACACACACTCTCACACACACACACACACACACACACACACACAGTTTACAGTGTAATAAAAGCAGCCAGAGCTCCACCTGCTCTCTGTTCATCTGTTCAATAACACAAAATAACACTCACCCTGCCTCAGCCTTCACTTCTCCTCCTTCTGCTCCGTCGGCTCAAAATGGAGTCTGAACTAACTGAACACTTTCACTTTCAGGGTTCCTCCCCCTTCTCTACTTACAAGAAGTCAGGTGACTTCATGTCTGTGTGTGTGTGTGTGTGTGTGTGTGTGTGAGTGTGTGTGTGTGTGTGTGTGTGCGTGTGTGTGTGTGTGTGTGTGAGTGTGTGTGTGTGTGCGTGTGAGTGTGTGTGTGTGTGAGTGTGTGTGAGAGAGTGTGTGTTATAGCTGCCAGGTAGACGTGGTGTTGTGTTGAAGTTTTAAATGAGTGCCTGCAGGATGTGACAGGATGTCCACAGTACATGTGTCATCATCCTGAGTTTTGTCAAGTTAAAACTTTCTGTCTCGTCTCATGTTGTCATTTCCGGTTTTATTTTGAAGTAACCCTGTTTCCCTGCCGTTTCAGATGTCTTTACTTCCTGTCCTCGTGTGTCCTGCCTCTGTGATTGGCTGCTCCTCCCTGATTGTCTCCACCTGTTCCCCATTACCTTGTGTATATATAGTCTGCTTCTCCCTTTGTCCTGAGCCACTTCGTCATGTTCCTTCATCATGAGAACCAGCCTTCTTCTTCCCTTGTGTTTCAGTATCCAAGCTGAAGGTTTGCTTTTCTGTTGATTACTTTGTAGATCCCTTCTAGTTGTTACTCAGCCTTTTTCCTTCCTTTGTTCATTGTCCTCATTGTTTTAGGAGTCGCTTGTATGTTTTATTTTGAAACTTTCGTGTGTGAGTCGTGCGTGTGGGTTCCCGGTCTTGTTGGCCTCAGAGCGTTACAGCATGTTTATGGAAGGAACATATTGATCAGTGAACGAGTGCAACAGCAAACATTTTCAAACTATTTTCCACCGTCGGCATGCAGCAGGGGCCCCTGGTGGGACCTCACTCACGGCTTGAAGCTGTGAATAAATTCTCTCTTTCTTTACGAGTAAACAGCTTGTAGCTGTGCACCAGTTTTCCTTTTCATCAGGTACCATCATTTAGTAAAGTACAGATTATCAGACTGTCATGACTTGAAGGCACCGAGAAATCCTGGTGTTTTATTTTGAAATTCTTTATCTGGAAACAAAATCAAATCAAATTCACCACTTCAGCCACCAGAGGGCAGAACGGTTATTCTAACTTCAGCCACCAGAGGGCAGAACTGTTATTCTAACTTCAGCCACCAGAGGGCAGAACGGTTGTTATTCCAACTTCAGCCACCAGAGGGCAGAACTGCTGTTATTCTAACGTCAACAACCGTTCTGCCCTCTGGTGGCTGAAGTTGGAATAACAACCGTTCTGCCCTCTGGTGGCTGAAGTTAGAATAACAGTTCTGCCCTCTGGGAATATCAGCAGGAAATGCAAATTCTTACCTGAAATTAACCCCCTCATTTTCAGAACGCAGCCACACGACCCGGTCCACTGGACACCGGGCACAGCAACCAAAATCCTGAAAAGGTGGCTGGCGGATTTAAACATGTGAGGGGGGTTAACTGTATTAACCCCGCCCCCCTCGGGAACATAACCAATCTCTCCAGGTCCCTTGAACTCACCGCGGAACAGAAGGAGGTCCTGGAAAGGGGTCTGACGTTTATCCCCACTCCGGGCCCACGTAGCCGCGCGGAGCTGAGGAGGGACCTTCATACCTTCCACAGGAGGCTTAAAATTTTGGATCATTTTAATTACACCAACAATTACACCTACCAACCGTTCACAAATCCCTCCACATGGGACCCCAGGCTAGACTCAGTTTCGGACTCCATTCAATTACTCATCCACAAGGACCTAGATAGTTTTAGTCACTACAGACCCAAACCACCCACCCAGTATAATCTCTCTCCGGCACAATTACAGGCAATTAAATCACTTAGCAACAATCAGGATATAGTCATCAAACCAGCCGATAAAGGATCACAAATAGTTATAATGGACAAATATCAATATCTTTATGAAGCACACAGACAATTGAACAATAACAAACATTACATCCCATTAACTCAGTCAATTCAACCTGAAACTCAGAAACTCATTCATAACATTTTATTCAGATTACATAACAATAAATTTATAACAACAAAACAACTACACTATCTCTCAGGCCCGGACATCCCCCGACCCAGAACGTTCTACCTGTTACCTAAGATCCACAAGCCTCCTGTGAGTTGGACGATCCCCTCCGAGGTCCCGTGCGGCAGACCCATAGTGAGCGATTGTGGCTCAGAGTCGTGTCGAGTAGCTGAATACATCGACTTCTACCTCAATCCACTTTCTCAAAAACACAACAGTCACATTCAGGATACATATGACTTTGTTAATAAACTTAAAGGAATCCAGGTACCACTTCATGCATTTTTATTTTCAATAGACATTAATTCCCTTTACACAAATATCGACACGACTCTGGGCCTCCAAGCCATCAGGGAAATTTTTAATAAATTCCCTGACCCTAAACGCCCGGATGGGGATATTCTGGAGCTGTTGGAGCTGAGCCTCACCAGGAACGATTTCCAGTTCAACAATAAACACTATCTACAAATACACGGGACGGCCATGGGCAAAAAATTCGCCCCAGCCTATGCCAACCTCTACATGTGCCTCTGGGAAGCTACAGCCTTCACCAAATGCATACATTTACCACTCACATATTACAGATACCTTGACGATATTTTCGGGATCTGGGGGGGCTCCAAGACGGAGTTCGAGGGGTTCCTCCAGATCCTGAACACACACCACCCATCCATCACCACCACTCACAATACACACACCGAAAAAATAGAATTTCTGGACACACAGGTTTTTTTCACTCCACACACCGAAACACACAATAAACTGGCCACTAGAATACATTTCAAAGACACAGACAGACACGCACTACTACATAAATCCAGTTTTCACCCTAAACACACTTACAGAGGTCTCATTAAATCTCAACTCATCCGCTTCCATAGAATCTGTAGCTTCCCAGAGGACGTAGAGGTGGCTACATCAACACTATTCACAGCGCTCAGACCTCGGGGATACTCCAAACGATTCCTGAGGACCATTAAGGGGGAGGTTAGACAAATATTTCAAGGGGAGGGACAATATATCAGGGTACCGGATCACAAAACCATCATCCCATTCGTTGCCACTTTCTCACGGGACCTGGTGAGGCTCAGCTCCAAAATAAAGTCCCACTTCCGTGAGGCCCAGGCGGAGAACGGGGACCTGGAGGGATACAAAATAATCTCAGCCTTCAGGAGGAATAAAAATCTAAAAGAACAACAACACCAAAGGGAAATCAAGGACAATGCCATATGAATTTACCTGATTTATTTATTCACCTTTTCACCATTTATTTATTTATTTATTTATTATGTTATCTGTTTGGTTTTATGGATAATTATGATCTGCATGACTTCTTTTAACCTCTTTTATTCCCTTTTTTTTTAAATGCATGTCCCCTTCTATATGAGCAGGACCCCTGCTGATCAGCACTTATTACATGTATTTTTGGCACTTAATTTTCTTAATAGAGGTGAAACGCATGATTTTTTTATATAAATACACTCCTGCCTCCGGAGTACTTTTTATCCACTATTTGCTCCTTTTATGATGTCTGTCCCCTTGCTTTCTATGTTTCTCACCCTGGCACATATCCTTGACCCCTTGACCTCTTGGCTCACGAACCAGGTGGACCCTCGGCCTCCTCCTAAATCCAGGCATCCGGACCGCTCAACAGGGGATGCCCTTATCTGCTAAATTACAGGGAGAAGGGTCACCGCCTACTTTACACAATCATTCTTATCCTGTCTACTTCTATTACATTTTACCTTTGTTTTATTATATTTTATTATGTTTTATTATTCGAGTGTGTTTTTGATTGTTTGTATATGATGCACTTTTACATAGCACTTATTTTACTCTTGCATGCACTTTTTTACCCCAACTTGCACTTACCCTGACAGGATCTGTTGATTGTCCCCTGATGGCACTCTGACCTTCTCCCTGGCTCTCCTCCTCCTCTTCTCCTCCCCTCCGGCGGCCGAGATGCCTGGCCTGTGGCCCATCTTTTCTTTCCACAACTTAAGATGTTCCGGCACGCTCCAGCCCGGTCTCTGGGACCCAACCACTCTCTCACTCCCTCCCTCAGACCCAACTCTAACCCTTCTCCCATCCCTACTATCAACCCTGCCCTATCCTTACCTTAACCAATCCCCCCACTATGCCTAACCTTAACCCCTCCTAACCCCTCCCCCCACCCCCCACCCCTGTGAGGCAGGCCCCTCTGAGGTAGCCTGCCCCCCCCTTCCCCCCTCCCTCCCCATGTCTGTCTGTCTGTCTTTTTATTAATTTCCCCCTCTTCTTTTTTTCTCCCCTTCCTTTTCTGATTTTATTTCAAAAACCCAGGCCTCCGGGGAGCAGCCAAGGACTGCACCAGCCCTGTGGCCAGTGCATACCCAGCACCCCTTCGGGGGCGCTGGGAAGACCCAGAACCTAACTATAACCATAACATAACTATAACCATAACCTAACTATAACTATAACCATAACATAACCTAACTATAACCATAACCTAACTATAACCATAACTATAACCATAACCTAACTATAACCATAACCATAACATAACCTAACTATAACTATAACCATAACCATAACATAACCTAACTATAACCATAACTATAACCATAACCTAACTATAACCATAACCTAACTATAACCATAACCATAACATAACCTAACTATAACTATAACCATAACCATAACATAACCTAACTATAACCATAACTATAACCATAACCTAACTATAACCATAACCATAACATAACCTAACTATAACCATAACCTAACTATAACTATAACCATAACCATAACCTAACTATAACCATAACCTAACTATAACTATAACTATAACCATAACCTAACTATAACCATAACCATAACATAACCTAACTATAACCATAACCTAACTATAACTATAACCATAACCTAACTATAACCATAACCTAACTATAACTATAACTATAACCATAACCATAACCATAACCATAACATAACCTAACTATAACTATAACTATAACCATAACCTAACTATAACCATAACCTAACTATAACCATAACCATAACATAACCTAACTATAACCATAACCTAACTATAACTATAACCATAACCTAACTATAACCATAACCTAACTATAACTATAACCATAACCTAACTATAACTATAACCATAACCTAACTATAACTATAACCATAACCATAACATAACATAACTATAACCATAACCTAACTATAACCTACCCTAAACTTAACCATAACCTGAATCTTTTTCTCTTACAACCTTTGTTCCTGCTGGCCGACTCATCACTGTTTATTCTGTTTATTCTGTTTCACTAAGAGAAGAAGAACGTTCACCTGCAGACGCTCCAAACCAAACTTTTCTTTGGATCTGTGCTTATTTTCTCGGTTGGGTTCAGTTTGTCCCTCTGACTGACTGAATGACAGACTGTGACTGTAACGTGAACACTCACCTGCCTCAGCCTTCCTCCTCCTCTGCTGGCCCAGAATGCCGTCTGATCTTTTATTGTTTTACTGCCCCCTCCCTGGTTTAATGTTTAGTACCTGTGTCACCTGATCGGGGCTGTGCCTCCCCTCCTCCCCTCAGGTGTGCCAGCTGCTCTCAGTCCACTTTTCTTCATTTTCATCTCTTGCATTTAACCTCTACGTTGTAGATCAGCTTCAGTAAGTAAAGTTAGTAAAGCACTTTTTAATAATAATAATACATTTTATTTAGGGCGCCTTTCAAGGCTCACAAGGTCGCCGTACAGAATACAAACAAATGTACAGTACAACAAGTAAAACAGGTGTAAAAACAAGCAATAAAATACAGGAGCAGTGCAAAATGAGTCAGAGGGAGTAGGAGAGTGTGAACAGGTGGGTTTGAGTCTGGATTTGAAGAGCAGTAAGGAGTCAGTGTTGCGGAGGTCAGGAGGGAGTGAGTTCCATAACTGGGGAGCCGAGCGGCTGAATGCTCGGCCCCCCATGGTGACGAGGCGAGCAGAGGGGACAGAGAGATGGACAGAGGAAGAGGATGGGAGGGTGCAGGCCGGTACAGAGAGGTGAATGGGGTCAGAGAGGTATGGAGGGGGGAGGGTGTGGAGGGCTTTGAATGTGTGCAGCAGGACTTTGTATTGGATGCGATGAGTGATGGGGAGCCAGTGGAGCTGCTGCAGGACGGGTGTGATGTGATGGGTGGAAGGTGTCCTGGAGAGATGCGAGCTGCTGAGTTCTGGACCAGTTGAAGCTTATGGGGGGTTTTTTGGGGGAGACCGAACAGAAGGGAGTTACAGTAGTCAAGGCGGGAGGTGACTAAACTGTGAACCAGAATTTTCTCATCTTTCTGTTATATCAAAGGTAAAACTGGGCTCACTCTGTTGGCATTTGACTCTTACGTCTCCCATGAGGCTCTGACTGTGCTGCTTTGGGCTCATGAGCCCCGGAGAAATATGCAGGTGATCATTAAATCTGCAGATTTTTCAACAGAGTTTGGTTGAACCCTAAATTAGCCTAAATTTTAACATATTGGCCCAAAATATGTTGGAATAACACCCCCCCTAACAGTGAGGTTAAAAGTCCTCCATGTTGTTAAACTCCCCGAATTTCGAGACAAAACACAAAGGGTGTGACCTTCGAGTCCTCAGGGATCGGTGGGACCCTGAACACAACACATAAAGGTATGTAAGAACCCTCTGGATCAGGTGTCAGGGTTCTCAATCAATCTCAACTGATCAATACCACACACCTCATTCAGTTAAAATATCAACCAAGCAGGAAAACCACCCACACTGTTAAGAGAATAAGGGGAGTCTCAACCACTCTCTCTTACCTGTGACCATCCATCATTTCAAAAAAGCTTCCCCACCGACCCCCTTCCTTTTTTCCGGAAGTCCTCATCTGCCTGCCCCCCAGCATCTGCACCCAGCCAGTTAGAATCCACCACACTTCACCAGGAGGAGTTTGTCCCTCTGGCCTGAATGTGACCGGATCACTTTGTCCTGCCGGGGGAATGATTACTGAGCACTTATTATTCTTATTGATCCCACAGCAGCTCCTGCTGACACCATCAGGCTCCAACTCTTCCTCAATACATGTTTTAAAAACAAAGGATTCACTTCACTTTACTCCGTTAGGTTCTGCTTTCCTCTGACGGCATGTTTTACAAACACAGTGTAAAAGGACATATTTAAAACTGAGTATGAAACGTGATATTTGGTTACATCCTGGTGACTTTGATTCATTCTCATTGATCGGTTACATGTTCCATCACCTTTGTTATCTGATCAACACTCCTGTCATACCGACCATCGTGTTACACATCGTTATCACTTCCTCCTCCATCAAATCAACACTTCATCAATACATCCTATTTACATCCTATTTACGAGAGCCAGTCTTGGTTTTGTCCGTGGTGTCCTCCGTCAGTCGTCGCTGGATGAAGCTCTCCTCTCCTCCACCTCCCAGTAACATGGTCCAGTCAGAGCCTCTCCACACACAAGCTGCTGCTGCTGCTTCAACCTCTCTGGATCATCAGGACTCAGATGATCCACTCCTGATGCCTCCACCTCACCACTCCCATCTGATGAGAGAAGAAGTCCTACATCAGTGTTTGCAGAGACTCCCTTCATCAGTGTTGCACACACATATTAGCTCATGTCAGTCACAGAGTTGTGATGTCATTCTTTATTGTGTCTGCTGCTCTTCCTCAGGTTTAACTTTAGTTTGGGGCCAGTTTCTCCTGATCCAGATCAAGCTCCTAAAAACAGGGTGTCGTGTGCTGTAAAGACTGTGAAGCATGTTTGGGGAAAATGTAGAGTTAGTGATGTTCGGCTCTATAAATGAAACTGACTTGACTACTAACAGTGTTTAGTACCTCAGAGTCTCCAGTCTGCAGTCTGGACTCTCCAGAAAACCACACAGCAGCTTCACTCCTGAATCCTGCAGCTTGTTGTGACTCAGCTCCAGATCTCTCAGATGGGAGGGGTTGGACTTCAGAGCTGAGACCAGAGGAGCACAGCTGACCTCTGACAGACTGCAGCACCTCAATCTGAATAAAGAATAAATGATGGAGCTAAAAATCCATATAAAATGCAGTCAGAAGTGTTGAGGGTTTGAATCTGCAGCTCAGCATCACTGTGTCCTCATCAATGAGCTTTTCCCTAAAAGGAGCAGAGAGACTTTCTCATTGTGTTACTGTGGATCAGCATCATGTCGACCTTCTACGGACAAATAACCATTAATAACATGCTGCTGATCTCAGTCAGGTCTGGAAGATCAATACTTTTCTGGTCTGAAGGATCAATATGGTTGATCAGACGTCGATCAGCACATTGGAACACAAGTAGGAACATTTCTGCTTCAGGAGGTAAACGTGATCCATTTAAAAACAGATAATGATTCAGGGGATCTTCTGAATGTAGATGTGACCATTTACCAATAATTCTGAGCATGAACTCACCAACAGAGGACATTTTCTACACTTTCTTCAACAAACACAGATCTGTTGTGGCTGCACACTGAATTTAATCCAGGAAACATGAAAATATGAACAAGAGGATATTTACATCTTTAAGGTTGTTAGTTATATATGAAGAGAAATGAGGTTCAGTTGTTAACTGAACACATCAGATCTACAATAGTGACAGAGAGTCAGTGAACTGACCTCAGAGTCTCCAGTCTGCAGTCTGGACTCTCCAGAAAACCACACAGCAGCTTCACTCCTGAATCCTGCAGCTTGTTTCCACTCAGCTCCAGATCTCTCAGATGGGAGGGGTTGGACTTCAGAGCTGAGACCAGAGGAGCACAGCTGACCTCTGACAGACTGCAGTCCTTCAATCTGAATAAAGAATAAATGATGGAGACAAACATTCATTCATAATATGAGCTTTTCCCTAAAAGGAGCAGAGAGACTTTCTCATAGTTACTGTGGATCAGCATCATGTCCACCTTCTACAGACATCATCCAAATGTCAGCACAACATTCAGACACCTATTGATGATCAATAACATGCTGCTGATCTCAGTCAGGTCTGGAATCAGAGGATCAGTTCTACATTGGTCCTTTAAACAGCTGCATTTAGAAACAGGCTCTGATCTCTGAGAGTCCCTCTATATATGAGTGAGTGTGTTCTGAAGATCAATGTCAGTGATCAGACATTATTGGTGAACACACTGAAATCAACAGAAACCAAAGAAATGTTTCTACTTCAGTGAGTAAACTTGATCAGTTTAAAACAGATATTAGTTCAGAGGTTCTTCTGGATTCAGATGTGACCATTTACCAACAATTCTAAACATTCATTCCCTTTAAATACTAAGAGAGAACATTTCCTACACTTTCTTCAAGAAGCACAAACCTGTTGTGACTGCTCACTCAACTCAGAAAGGAAATGAACAACTTCATGCATCTTAGTTATATATGAAGAGAAATGAGGTTCAGTTGTTAACTGAACACATCAGATCTACAATAGTGACAGAGAGTCAGTGAACTGACCTCAGAGTCTCCAGTCTGCAGTCTGGACTCTCCAGAAAACCACACAGCAGCTTCACTCCTGAATCCTGCAGCTTGTTCTCACTCAGCTCCAGATCTCTCAGATGGGAGGGGTTGGACTTCAGAGCTGAGACCAGATGAGCACAGCTGACCTCTGACAGACTGCAGTCCCACAATCTGAATAAAGAATAAATGATGGAGCTAAAAATCCATATAAAATGCAGTCAGAAGTGTTGAGGGTTTGAATCTGCAGCTCAGCATCACTGTGTCCTCATCAATGAGCTTTTCCCTAAAAGGAGCAGAGAGACTTTCTCATTGTGTTACTGTGGATCAGCATCATGTCCACCTTCTACGGACAAATAACCATTAATAACATGCTGCTGATCTCAGTCAGGTCTGGAAGATCAATACTTTTCTGGTCTGAAGGATCAATATGGTTGATCAGACGTCGATCAGCACATTGGAACAGAAGTAGGAACATTTCTGCTTCAGGAGGTAAACGTGATCCATTTAAAAACAGATAATGATTCAGGGGATCTTCTGAATGTAGATGTGACCATTTACCAATAATTCTGAGCATGAACTCACTTTAACCACCAACAGAGGACATTTTCTACACTTTCTTCAACAAACACAGATCTGTTGTGGCTGCACACTGAATTTAATCCAGGAAACATGAAAATATGAACAAGAGGATATTTACATCTTTAATGTTGTTAGTTATATATGAAGAGAAATGAGGTTCAGTTGTTAACTGAACACATCAGATCTACAATAGTGACAGAGAGTCAGTGAACTGACCTCAGAGTCTCCAGTCTGCAGTCTGGACTCTCCAGAAAACCACACAGCAGCTTCACTCCTGAATCCTGCAGCTTGTTGTGACTCAGCTCCAGCTTTCTCAGATGGGAGGGGTTGGACTTCAGAGCTGAGACCAGAGGAGCACAGCTGACCTCTGACAGACTGCAGCACATCAATCTGAATAAAGAATAAATGATGTAACTTTAGAAGACGATGTTCACTGAAATCATTCAGCGTTTAATAATCAGCTCAGAGCTGAAGAAGGTTTAGAACGGAGACGTTTAGTAAATCTCCAAACAGCTGAAGCCAACAGGATGCAGGTTAAACAGTGTAAAATACAAACAGTGACACTGAGCTCTCATTAATATTCATGACAACGTGCTGCTTCTTCAGTAAAGACGCAGTGACGTCACCTCTTCAACTCTGCAGCTCCACCAGTGGCTCCATCTCTACAAACTCATGTTGTGCAGCCAAACACAATAAAAACCCTCAGAAACTGATTTAAGATTCGACTCCAGATCCCAAACTTCTGAAAGATGCCAAAGAACAAAAGTCATCTCCAATATTTCTGTTAGGAACAGTGGAGTCATAAAATCACAGCTTCTTCAGTTTAAACTCTTCAGTCACTAGAAGCATCATAAAGCTTCAGAAACATGTTGGAAAAAGAAAATCCTGAATATATTTGTTATTGTCTGATAGTTGAAACAGAGATTATTGATCTGTTCTTTGTATGCATGTCTTTTTTATTACCACTTATTTAAACCATGACGGGAACATGAGATGAAAATCAGCTGTTTAAGAGGTTCAGAGTGAATCCTTCTGTGCACATTGATCTTTATTACAGTTTGAAATGTGCAGCTCAACATTTCTCTGCTGCAGACAATGGACTAAACCACTGAAGAAGAAAGCAGACTGAAACAAGCTTTTATGGTCTTTTAATGCATCTTCTCTTCAGCTTGAACTGTTTATGTTCTTGTGCTTTTATCATCTTTTACCTGCAGTTTAATGTCTTGTTTCTATTGTGCTTTCTGTCCCTGGAAGCACTTTGAATTGTGTAGCTGCCATTGAAGTCAGCTTTGTAACTGAAGTTCATTTAATTACTTTTGAGTTAAAAACAGGAATGATTTAGTTAATAAATAGATGTTTTGTTGTTTTATATAAATAAGTTTAAAGGATTAAGAAACACACAATGGTGAATATTGTAGAAAAGGGAACCTTCTGGAATGAAGCCTGTGTCTATTTACATTGTGCTGTTGTTTGTGTTTATCATGCATTTCTTTTAATAGTCATCTTCTGAATTTGTGCTCAGACTCATATATTTGTATATGACTTTGTATATTTGGCATTGACGGCATTGGCTTCATCATTTCACCACTTGGGGAATAAATGTCTGTATGAAAAAAGACACCTTGTCGTCCGTGATCAAACTGGAGTCTGAAAGGAGCCGTACAAATAAATGTGCCTGCTTTATGTATTCAGACACTCAGTGTGGATCAGTAGGATATCAGCCTTCTGTCTGCAGCTCAGTGGCACAACGTTCACATCATATCAACCTGAACACACAAGTCAAACGTGGTGTTTAGTACCTCAGAGTCTCCAGTCTGCAGTCTGGACTCTCCAGAAAACCACACAGCAGCTTCACTCCTGAATCCTGCAGGTCGCCTCCCCTCAGCTGCAGCTCTCTCAGATGGGAGGGGTTGGACTTCAGAGCTGAGGCCAGAGGAGCCCAGCTGACCCCCCAGGCGTCCAGGCTGAACAAACAATACATAATGTAGATGAACCCTGACTGAAGCTTTTATAGAAAAATGTTTTTGTTCAGAAAGCTGGTGAACTTTCAGAAACAACCTTTTCTTGTGTCTCACTTGAAAATGAAAGGTTTAATACAGGCCTCTAGTTATTTAGGACATCAGTGTCTAGGGGTGGTTTTTCTAGCAGTGATTGTAATGGATGCTGGAAAACATCCACCTTTAAAAGACATGTTAATGATGAGTCTGACAGGGTGAAGCTTGCACTCAAAGCAGTCCTTAAAGATGTAGCAGGGACTGGGTCAGGACAGCACCTGGTAGACTGACTGTCATTCAACAGTCTATATAATTGTTGATCAGGTGTAGTGGTGAACATCGACCTGTTTCTGCTACGACGACTCATGTTGCTGTCAGCATCTAAGACAATGGCTGCTCTACCTGAGGTGATGTTGTTGTTAAAGAACATTTAAAATCCCTCACATCTAGTGGAAGATATTTGGCTCAGGCCTTCACTGACAGGCAGGACTGAGATACCGGTGTATGGAAATGAGCTCCTCTTACATCTTCACTGACTGAAGGACCAAACAGTGACTCTGTGGAAGCTGCACAACCGTCCTGTCAAACACTCCATTTATCACCTTTTTCTCACTAATGTTCAGCTATTTGGAACAAAGAGATCATTTCTGAAGAAACTTCTTCAGGTGTTTAAAGTGATGAACTACTATGATAAATTCATGAACTGACCGCAGAGTCTCCAGTCCACAGTTTGGACTCTCTAGTCCAGCAGACAGCTGCTTCACTCCAGACTCTTCATGCTGATTGAGACTCAGCTCCAGCTCTCTCAGATGGGAGGGGCTGGACTTCAGAGCTGAGGCCACGATTTCATAGTGACTCTCTGAGAGAGAACAGCCAGACAGCCTGTCATGAAACAGAAATTACAAAGCATCATATTATAAAAGAGGACACCTGATATTGATATCATGCATGTGATGACGGAATAGTTTAACATTTCCTGATTGGAGCTTTGCTTTGACATCACACCTCTGCAGTGCAGCACTTGTTTTACCAGGGCTGTATGAGGCCTCCATCACCCAAAGGAAGGTAGATAGAAGAACAGCAACAATATTACAATTATTAGAAATAAGCAGAAGGCTGTGATCATTTATTTGACAGCTAGAAAACAAAACCAACTGAAGAGTCAATATTTTCTGTTGTTGTCAAAGTATTTGAAACAACTCAAGAACAAACAGATCACTATTTTAAGAACTTACCGAACTTTTCTGCAGTTCCTCACAGCTGGAATCAGCCTCCGTCGTCCCTCCTCTGATGTGTTGTACTTCTCCAGGTCAAACTCCTCCAGAACCTCCTCTGACATCTGCAGCATGTAGGCCAGAGCTGAGCAGTGGATCTGTGAGAGCTTCTTCTCTGATCTGTTCTCTGACTTCAGGAACTCTTGGATCTCCTGATTTACCGAGTGGTCGTTCATCTCCGTCAGACAGTGGAAGATGTTGATGCTTCGGTCAGGAGAGGTGCTGGTCTTCTTCTCCTTCAAGTTGTTGATGGCTCTCTGGATGACTTCTGGACTGTTGTCTGTCCGACCCAGCAGACCTCCTAAGAGCCTCTGGTTGGACTCCAGAGAGAGGCCATGAAGGAAGCGGACAAACAGGTCCAGGTGGCCATTTTTGCTTTGAAGGGATCTCTCCATGGCTCCACTCAGGAAGACATCCAGGGATGAGTAACACTCATCGTCAATGTCATCATCATCCTCATCATTCTCATCATCCTCATACTCATCTTCCTCATCATCATCCTCATACTCATCTTCCTCATCCTCATCATCATCATCATCATCATCATCATCATCATCATCATCCCTATCTTCCAGGAAGTCCTTCAGCACCTCTGTGTTCCTGTTGGTGTAACAGTGGAACATGTAGACTGCAGCCAGAAACTCCTGAACGCTCAGGTGAACGAAGCAGTAGACCGTTTTCTGGAAGATCACACTCTCTCTTTTGAAGATCTCGGTACAAACTCCTGAGTACACCGAGGCCTCTGTGGCGTCCAGACCGACCTGCTCCAGGTCTTCCTGGTAGAACATGATGCTTCCTTTCTGCAGCTGTTCAAACGCCAGCCTCCCCAGCTTCAGGAGAACGTCCCCGTCAGCCTCCATCAGCTCCTGTGGACTCGTCTCGTGTCCCCCCTCGTACTTCTGCTTCTTCCTCTTTGTCTGAACCAGCAGGAAGTGTGAGTACAGGTCAGTCAGGGTCTTGGGCAGCTCTCCTCTCTGGTCTGTAGTCAACATGTGCTCCAGAACTGTGGCAGTGATCCAGCAGAAGACTGGGATCAGACACATGATGTGGAGGCTCCTGGAGGCCTTGACGTGTGAGATGATCCTGCTGGACAGCTCTTCATCACTGACTCTCCTCCTGAAGTACTCCTCCTTCTGGGCGTCAGTGAAGCCTCGTACCTCTGTTACCCTGTCAACACATGCAGGAGGGATCTGATTGGCTGCTGCAGGTCGGGAAGTGATCCAGACGAGAGCCGCTGGAAGCAGATTCCCCTTGATGAGGTTTGTCAGCAGCACGTTGACTGACGACTTCTGGGTGACGTCAGAAACGACCTCCTCGTTGTTGAAATCCAGTGACAGTCTGCTTTCATCCAGGCCGTCAAAGATGAACAACAGTTTACAGACGGCGAGCTTCTCTGCGGTGACCTTCTGTAACGTTGGATGGAAAACATGGAGCAGCCTGAGAAGACTGAGCTGCTCGTCTCTGATCAGGTTCAGCTCCCTGAACGAAAGCAGAACCACCAGACTGACATCTTGGTTTTCCAAACCCTCCGCCCAGTCCAGAGTGAACTTCTGCACTGAGAAGGTTTTTCCAACGCCGGCGACGCCGTTCGTCAGAGCGACTCTAATGGGTGTCTGTTGGTGAGGTAAGGCTTTAAAGATGTCCTGGCACTTGATTGGAGCGTCATGGAGGGTCTTCTTCTTGGAAGTTGTCTCCAGCTGCCTCACCTCATGTTGGGTATTAACCTCTTCGCTCTGCCCCTCTGTGATGAAGAGCTCAGTGTAGATCCTGTTGAGGAGGGTTCCACTTCCTGCTTCATCACTTCCTGCTTCATCACTTCCTTCAGTCACACGTTCACATCTCCTCCTCAGGCTGATCTTATGTTCATCTAGAACCTCCTGCAGACCACCATTCACTAAAAAAGAGAGAAAGATTGAAACAAAGCAAAGACAGTTTGACGATGTGCTGGTTGTTTTCATGACCCATAAAAATGATGAATATAAGAAAATGAATAAAGTCCACGTTTGGAGTTTTTCCCTTGTTTCCAGTGTCTCTTCCTTGTCTGGGTTTGTGTATTGTGTAGCTCCTTTGCTCACTCTCCCTGCTGAACACCTGTGCTCACCTGTTCCTGGCCTGTTACTGTGTTCCCTTGTGCCTCAGGATAACCCTTCAGCTGCCTTTCTGCCCTCCTGCTTGCATCCAACGCTTGTGCAGCTCCAGCCTGCTCACAGCATCCACTCTAACTACTTTGTCCTCTGCCATCACCAGCCATTCACCTCTCAGATTCATCTTATGACTGAAGCTCAGTCATGTAGTTACGGTCAGTCACTGCCTATGTACATGTCTTCTGTTTGTCCTCCACCATAGTGTTTTAGCCCGGAGCCCTTTCTTCACCCAGGAGCTGGTGCAGCTTCTGGTTCAGGACCATTGTGCCTGGATTACTCCAACTGGCTCCTGGCTGCTCAGCCTGCACGATCCATCTGACCTCTGAAGCTCATCCAGAATGCAGCAGCCGGCTGGTTTCAACCTTTCCAAGTTCTCCCACACAACACAGCTCCTCTGCAACCTGGACTGGTGACCGTTGGCCGATTCAAGTCCCTTGTACTTGCATATTGTGCTGCCAATGGGTCACGCTCGTACTATTTCCAGAACATGATAAAACCAGACCCCCCCAGCCCATCCACTGTGCCCTGATGATTGGGGTGCTACTCCCGTACTATCTTCAGATCTGGCAGTTCACTTCTGTCTGAGTCAGGCATCATTAATGTAGTCTATCTGAGTTCTACTACACTGTAAAGAGGACCTCCTTGTCTTTCTAGTGATTATACACACATGGGGTTCTGTTGTTTCAAAAGGGCAGGAACAGAAAAATAACCTGTTTTAAGGCAGTGAGTTGTTTAAGTGATGACATTTATAAAGAAGTATTTCTGTTCTCCATCAGGATGTTGTTATATTTGATGAGGATGGAGAGAGCCGGGCAGTAGAGCAGGTTGATTACTGTTAAAGTGTATTGTTTTATCATTGATAGATTGCTGCTTGTAATGTTCTCTTTGTGGAAAAGACTGACAACGTTCACTACAAGGAATATTTCACTAAAAATATAATTTTGAGATATTTTGATATGTTTTACATCCCAACTGCTTAAATGATGTAAATTATATTCAAAACCTTTTTTTCCTCCAGGTCTGAGGAGGATATGAGGGGGGACCAAGCTACTGCTCAACAAACTCAGAAACTAATCACTATTTTCATTTTTGGGTGGTCTGTGTCTTTACAATGAATCAGGATGAATTTGTTCACATGTAATCTAATCTTCAGCCACACCCATGGCTGTATGACACAACAGATGTTAGTGAGTCCAGACCAGTGACAGATGGACAGTCTTACTTTGTTCACAGCTGCTCTGACTGACTGTCTGCAGTCCAGGTGTTGCTCTGCATCTGTCTGCACACTGGGG
>NC_092032.1:21475241-21505241 GCF_042242105.1 Pempheris klunzingeri
ACTACGGGCCCCCCTGGTAGTCCTTCTGACACTACGGGCCCCCCTGGTAGTCCTTCTGACACTACGGGCCCCCGGTAGTCCTTCTGACACTACGGGCCCCCTGGTAGTCCTTCTGACACTACGGGCCCCCCGGTAGTCCTTCTGACACTACGGGCCCCCCTGGTAGTCCTTCTGACACTACGGACCCCCGGTAGTCCTTCTGTTGGGCCTCACCAAATGGTGAAGACTACATGTTTCTTTGTCAGACTTAATGAATCATTATATACGGTGGAAGAAATACTGATGTGGTGACATTTAGAAGTTCAGACCCGTTTGCCTTTCATACAGTGAGAAAACCTTACATTGTTTATCTATGGCTTCCTAGTGAGCCGGTTAAAGATGTTCCAGACTTTATATGAATGTAGTTATGAACATTTTCTGGTGTCTCTTAATAGTAATAACATTACAAAGTGAATTATCAGACGTGTTAATGTTTTGTCAGAGGTCAAACTGGCTTCCCGATGAATTAAAGGAACAAGGGGAGGAAGCAGAGGGAAACATTTATGATGTGCACCAACTTATTTATCACTAAAAATCTATAAAGCACAAATAAATGATTTATTAGCGTGAATCAAGCCGTCATTTTCAACCTTTATGAACCTTTTTTTATACTAAGGAAACACTGTGCATGTGCAGCATGAACTGCATCACAGTGACTGAACCAAGTGACCTGCTGACCAAAGAATTACTGAATGATCAATACCTCACGCAGCGATTCAGTATCAAAGCCACGTTTGCTCATGTTGTGGGAGGAAACAAGTTTGTCAGCGAAACATTCTTTAACCTGGAAACTTGCAAAACATACTTGAACATCTTCCAACCAGAGCTGCTGTGACTGATCTGTGATCAGATGAGGACAGAAAGCCCTCGAAAGGTAAATCAGGCCAAAGTCCTGCAGCCAGAGGAACAAATGAGTTATTCTGTCTTCATTATTCATTAAAAACAAGAATGGTAAATAATAGAAACAGAATCTATTTACATTTTATTCAGTATAGTCCATGTTATTTATTGTTGGCTGGAGAAATGGATTAAATTCACTTAGTTAGTCAGAGACTGCTGCATCATGCAACATTCACTGTAGCTCCAGCAACATTTGTGAATGAAATGAAATAATAAAACACTTAATGATTCAGCAGAACGATGAAACATCGACATGTAATTTGACCAATCAAACCCACAGATTCAGTTTAACTTAGTTCCACTGGTGTGTTTTATAAGGCTCCTGCAACACTGTTCAGCAGAACATGGACTAAACTCCTCAGTCTAGCTGCACTGAGTCGTTTCTCAGGACTAAACACATTTGACATGCTGCTGCTGCTCTGAAGCTGCATGTGAAGAACTAGAGGCCTTAAAGTCACATGAGCGTCGTGTTGGTTGATGGATGGACAGAAAGCTTTTGACAGAACATAGATCATGAAATAAAGACTTCACTTGGATCTTTGATGTGACTCTGAGCTGCGTATCATTTCCTCACAATCATCAGTCTCATGGAGCAAATAAGCTGGTTGGGATGAGACCAGACGACCTTCCTCACCTGATGAACTCACAGTAAAACCACCTGTGAAGGAGTTCACTGTGTTCACTGTGTTCTCTGCGTTCAGGCCGTCCGTCCGTCTGTATTGTTACTGTAGCGCCTCAGAGTTTTTACACGCCATCAAACAAACTGTGTCTTTCCCTAAAACTGGATATAAAACTAGGTGACATTTTGGAAACAGGACGCCGTTAACAAGCGAGAGGAATCTGTTAACAGGAAATCTGAGGAGCATTCACTTCCTGATCGCAGTCGCAAAAGGCCTCCTTGTTTCTCTGATGAATTCCTCTGAATGTTTCTCACATTTACAGGATTTATTTCCCTCATTGTTTCTGACCGTCATGTATTCTGTCACGCTTGTTTAAAAGAATCCACGTGTTTTAAAAAGTTTCTATCTCTTGTTGATGCTGGAAAGTGAATGTACCTCTAGAGCTGTAAAATGTGCCGGGGCTCTTATTGCTGTTGTTTGACGGTCTTCTGGCAGCCGCTGTTGTGGGAGGGAAACCCCCCCAACTCAGGCCAGAGACTAAGTGTCCGCCGTCTCCTTCCAGGTTTTTCTCTGAAGAGTCGATCTTCCAAAAAGGCAGCGGCAGACTTCAGAGTTCAGAGCAGTCCAGGTTTATTGTCGACAAAAAAGCCCAAAGACCTGAACGAGACCAAATCCTGGACAGTTCTGACTAAACGATGCAAAGGTCCCTTCTTTTCTAGCCCAACATCAGCAGAAGGATCTCATCTGCCTGCCCCCCAGCATCTGCACCCAGCCAGTTAGAATCCACCACACTTCACCAGGAGGAGTTTGTCCCTCTGGCCTGAATGTGACCGGATCACTTTGTCCTGCCGGGGGAATGATTACTGAGCACTTATTATTCTTATTGATCCCACAGCAGCTCCTGCTGACACCATCAGGCTCCAACTCTTCCTCAATACATGTTTTAAAAACAAAGGATTCACTTCACTTTACTCCGTTAGGTTCTGCTTTCCTCTGACGGCATGTTTTACAAACACAGTGTAAAAGGACATATTTAAAACTGAGTATGAAACGTGATATTTGGTTACATCCTGGTGACTTTGATTCATTCTCATTGATCGGTTACATGTTCCATCACCTTTGTTATCTGATCAACACTCCTGTCATACCGACCATCGTGTTACACATCGTTATCACTTCCTCCTCCATCAAATCAACACTTCATCAATACATCCTATTTACATCCTATTTACGAGAGCCAGTCTTGGTTTTGTCCGTGGTGTCCTCCGTCAGTCGTCGCTGGATGAAGCTCTCCTCTCCTCCACCTCCCAGTAACATGGTCCAGTCAGAGCCTCTCCACACACAAGCTGCTGCTGCTGCTTCAACCTCTCTGGATCATCAGGACTCAGATGATCCACTCCTGATGCCTCCACCTCACCACCTCCTCTAGCTGATGAGAGAAGAAGTCCTACATCAGTGTCTGCAGAGACTCCCTTCATCAGTGTTGCACACACTTATTAGCTCATGTCAGTCACAGAGTTGTGATGTCATTCTTTATTGTGTCTGCTGCTCTTCCTCAGGTTTCTTTGATTTGTTTCCCCGTTAAACTTTAGTTTGGGGCCAGTTTCTCCTGATCCAGATCAAGCTCCTAAAAACAGGGTGTCGTGTGCTGTAAAGACTGTGAAGCATGTTTGGGGAAAATGTAGAGTTAGTGATGTTCGGCTCTATAAATGAAACTGACTTGACTACTAACAGTGTTTAGTACCTCAGAGTCTCCAGTCTGCAGTCTGGACTCTCCACAAGATCAGACAGCAGCTTCACTCCTGAATCCTGCAGCTTGTTTCCACTCAGCTGCAGCTCTCTCAGATGGGAGGGGTTGGACTTCAGAGCTGAGGCCAGATGAGCACAGCTGACCTCTGACAGACTGCAGTACCTCAATCTGAGTAAAGAATAAATGATGGAGCTAAAAATCCATATAAAATGCAGTCAGAAGTGTTGAGGGTTTGAATCTGCAGCTCAGCATCACTGTGTCCTCATCAATGAGCTTTTCCCTAAAAGGAGCAGAGAGACTTTCTCATTGTGTTACTGTGGATCAGCATCATGTCGACCTTCTACGGACAAATAACCATTAATAACATGCTGCTGATCTCAGTCAGGTCTGGAAGATCAATACTTTTCTGGTCTGAAGGATCAATATGGTTGATCAGACGTCGATCAGCACATTGGAACAGAAGTAGGAACATTTCTGCTTCAGGAGGTAAACGTGATCCATTTAAAAACAGATAATGATTCAGGGGATCTTCTGAATGTAGATGTGACCATTTACCAATAATTCTGAGCATGAACTCACTTTAACCACCAACAGAGGACATTTTCTACACTTTCTTCAACAAACACAGATCTGTTGTGGCTGCACACTGAATTTAATCCAGGAAACATGAAAATATGAACAAGAGGATATTTACATCTTTAAGGTTGTTAGTTATATATGAAGAGAAATGAGGTTCAGTTGTTAACTGAACACATCAGATCTACAATAGTGACAGAGAGTCAGTGAACTGACCTCAGAGTCTCCAGTCTGCAGTCTGGACTCTCCAGAAAACCACACAGCAGCTTCACTCCTGAATCCTGCAGCTTGTTCTCACTCAGCTGCAGCTCTCTCAGATGGGAGGGGTTGGACTTCAGAGCTGAGACCAGAGGAGCACAGCTGACCTCTGACAGTCTGCAGCACATCAATCTGAATAAAGAATAAATGATGTAACTTTAGAAGACGATGTTCACTGAAATCATTCAGCGTTTAATAATCAGCTCAGAGCTGAAGAAGGTTTAGAACGGAGACGTTTAGTAAATCTCCAAACAGCTGAAGCCAACAGGATGCAGGTTAAACAGTGTAAAATACAAACAGTGACACTGAGCTCTCATTAATATTCATGACAACGTGCTGCTTCTTCAGTAAAGACGCAGTGACGTCACCTCTTCAACTCTGCAGCTCCACCAGTGGCTCCATCTCTACAAACTCATGTTGTGCAGCCAAACACAATAAAAACCCTCAGAAACTGATTTAAGATTCGACTCCAGATCCCAAACTTCTGAAAGATGCCAAAGAACAAAAGTCATCTCCAATATTTCTGTTAGGAACAGTGGAGTCATAAAATCACAGCTTCTTCAGTTTAAACTCTTCAGTCACTAGAAGCATCATAAAGCTTCAGAAACATGTTGGAAAAAGAAAATCCTGAATATATTTGTTATTGTCTGATAGTTGAAACAGAGATTATTGATCTGTTCTTTGTATGCATGTCTTTTTTATTACCACTTATTTAAACCATGACGGGAACATGAGATGAAAATCAGCTGTTTAAGAGGTTCAGAGTGAATCCTTCTGTGCACATTGATCTTTATTACAGTTTGAAATGTGCGGCTCAACATTTCTCTGCTGCAGACAATGGACTAAACCACTGAAGAAGAAAACAGACTGAAACAAGCTTTTATGGTCTTTTAATGCATCTTCTCTTCAGCTTGAACTGTTTATGTTCTTGTGCTTTTATCATCTTTTACCTGCAGTTTAATGTCTTGTTTCTATTGTGCTTTCTGTCCCTGGAAGCACTTTGAATTGTGTAGCTGCCATTGAAGTCAGCTTTGTAACTGAAGTTCATTTAATTACTTTTGAGTTAAAAACAGGAATGATTTAGTTAATAAATAGATGTTTTGTTGTTTTATATAAATAAGTTTAAAGGATTAAGAAACACACAATGGTGAATATTGTAGAAAAGGGAACCTTCTGGAATGAAGCCTGTGTCTATTTACATTGTGCTGTTGTTTGTGTTTATCATGCATTTCTTTTAATAGTCATCTTCTGAATTTGTGCTCAGACTCATATATTTGTATATGACTTTGTATATTTGGCATTGACGGCATTGGCTTCATCATTTCACCACTTGGGGAATAAATGTCTGTATGAAAAAAGACACCTTGTCGTCCGTGATCAAACTGGAGTCTGAAAGGAGCCGTACAAATAAATGTGCCTGCTTTATGTATTCAGACACTCAGTGTGGATCAGTAGGATATCAGCCTTCTGTCTGCAGCTCAGTGGCACAACGTTCACATCATATCAACCTGAACACACAAGTCAAACGTGGTGTTTAGTTCAGGCTGAACAAACAATACATAATGTAGATGAACCCTGACTGAAGCTTTCAGAAACAACCTTTTCTTGTGTCTCACTTGAAAATGAAAGGTTTAATACAGGCCTCTAGTTATTTAGGACATCAGTGTCTAGGGGTGGTTTTTCTAGCAGTGATTGTAATGGATGCTGGAAAACATCCACCTTCAAAAGACATGTTAATGATGAGTCTGACAGGGTGAAGCTTGCACTCAAAGCAGTCCTTAAAGATGTAGCAGGGACTGGGTCAGGACAGCACCTGGTAGACTGACTGTCATTCAACAGTCTATATAATTGTTGATCAGGTGTAGTGGTGAACATCGACCTGTTTCTGCTACAACGACTCATGTTGCTGTCAGCATCTAAGACAATGGCTGCTCTACCTGAGGTGATGTTGTTGTTAAAGAACATTTAAAATCCCTCACATCCAGTTGAAGATATTTGGCTCAGGCTTCACTGACAGAGGCAGGACTGAGATACCGGTGTATGGAAATGAGCTCCTCTTACACCTTCACTGACTGAAGGACCAAACAGTGACTCTGTGGAAGCTGCACAACCGTCCTGTCAAACACTCCATTTATCACCTTTTTCTCACTAATGTTCAGCCATTTGGAACAAAGAGATCATTTCTGAAGAAACTTCTTCAGGTGTTTAAAGTGATGAACTACTATGATAAATTCATGAACTGACCGCAGAGTCTCCAGTCCACAGTTTGGACTCTCTAGTCCAGCAGACAGCTGCTTCACTCCAGACTCTTTCAGCCGATTGAAACTCAGCTCCAGCTCTCTCAGATGGGAGGGGCTGGACTTCAGAGCTGAGGCCACGATTTCATAGTGACTCTCTGAGAGGAAACAGCCAGACAGCCTGTCATGAAACAGAAATTACAAAGCATCATATTATAAAAGAGGACACCTGATATTGATATCATGCATGTGATGACGGAATAGTTTAACATTTCCTGATTGGAGCTTTGCTTTGACATCACACCTCTGCAGTGCAGCATTTGTTTTACCAGGGCTGTATGAGGCCTCCATCACCCAAAGGAAGGTAGATAGAAGAACAGCAGCAATATTACAATTATTAGAAATAAGCAGAAGGCTGTGATCATTTATTTGACAGCTAGAAAACAAAACCAACTGAAGAGTCAATGTTTTCTTTTGTTGTCAAAGTATTTGAAACAACTCAAGAACAAACAGATCCCTATTTTAAGAACTTACCGAACTTTTCTGCAGTTCCTCACAGCTGGAATCAGCCTCCGTCGTCCCTCCTCTGTTGTGTTGTACTTCTCCAGGTCCAACTCATCCAGAACCTCCTCTGACATCTGCAGCATGTAGGCCAGAGCTGAGCAGTGGATCTGTGAGAGTTTCTTCTCTGATCTGTTCTCTGACTTCAGGAACTCTTGGATCTCCTGATTTACCGAGTGGTCGTTCATCTCCGTCAGACAGTGGAAGATGTTGATGCTTCGGTCAGGAGAGATATCATGACTGTTCATCTCCTTCAGGTTGTCGATGGCTCTCTGAATGACTTCTGGACTGTTGTCTGTCCGACCCAGCAGACCTCCTAAGAGCCTCTGGTTGGACTCCACAGAGAGGCCATGAAGGAAGCGGACAAACAGGTCCAGGTGGCCATTTTTGCTTTGAAGGGATCTCTCCATGGCTCTCTTCAAGAAGACATCCAGGGATGAGTGATCACAGTCTTTTCCCAGGAAGTCCTTCAGCACCTCTGTGTTCCTGTTGGTGTAACAGTGGAACATGTAGACTGCAGCCAGAAACTCCTGAACGCTCAGGTGAACGAAGCAGTAGACCGTTTTCTGGAAGATCACACTCTCTCTTTTGAAGATCTCGGTACAAACTCCTGAGTACACCGAGGCCTCTGTGGCGTCCAGACCGACCTGCTCCAGGTCTTCCTGGTAGAACATGATGTTTCCTTTCTGCAGCTGTTCAAACGCCAGCCTCCCCAGCTTCAGGAGAACGTCCCCGTCAGCCTCCATCAGCTCCTGTGGACTCGTCTCATGTCCCCCCTCGTACTTCTGCTTCTTCCTCTTTGTCTGAACCAGCAGGAAGTGTGAGTACAGGTCAGTCAGGGTCTTGGGCAGCTCTCCTCTCTGGTCTGTAGTCAACATGTGCTCCAGAACTGTGGCAGTGATCCAGCAGAAGACTGGGATCTGACACATAATGTGGAGGCTCCTGGAGGCCTTGACGTGTGAGATGATCCTGCTGGACAGATCTTCATCACTGACTCTCCTCCTGAAGTACTCCTCCTTCTGGGCGTCAGTGAAGCCTCGTACCTCTGTTACCCTGTCAACACATGCAGGAGGGATCTGATTGGCTGCTGCAGGTCTGGAAGTGATCCAGACGAGAGCCGAGGGAAGCAGATTCCCCTTGATGAGGTTTGTCAGCAGCACGTTGACTGACGACTTCTGGGTGACGTCAGAAACGACCTCCTTGTTGTGGAAATCCAGTGACAGTCTGCTTTCATCCAGGCCGTCAAAGATGAACAACAGTTTACAGACGGCGAGCTTCTCTGCGGTGACCTTCTGTAACGTTGGATGGAAAACATGGAGCAGGCTGAGAAGACTGAGCTGCTCGTCTCTGATCAGGTTCAGCTCCCTGAACGAAAGCAGAACCACCAGACTGACATCTTGGTTTTCCAAACCCTCCGCCCAGTCCAGAGTGAACTTCTGCACTGAGAAGGTTTTTCCGACGCCGGCGACGCCGTTCGTCAGAGCGACTCTGATGGGTGTCTGTTGGTGAGGTAAGGCTTTAAAGATGTCCTGGCACTTGATTGGAGCGTCATGGAGGGTCTTCTTCTTGGAAGTTGTCTCCAGCTGCCTCACCTCATGTTGGGTATTAACCTCTTCGCTCTGCCCCTCTGTGATGAAGAGCTCAGTGTAGATCCCGTTGAGGAGGGTTCCACTTCCTGCTTCATCACTTCCTGCTTCATCACTTCCTTCAGTCACACGTTCACATCTCCTCCTCAGGCTGATCTTATGTTCATCTAGAACCTCCTGCAGACCACCATTCACTAAAAAAGAGAGAAAGATTGAAACAAAGCAAAGACAGTTTGACGATGTGCTGGTTGTTTTCATGACCCATAAAAATGATGAATATAAGAAAATGAATAAAGTCCACTTTTGGAGTTTTTCCCTTGTTTCCAGTGTCTCTCCTTGTCTGGGTTTGTGTACTGTGCAGCTCCTTTGCTCACTCTCCCTGCTGAACACCTGTGCTCACCTGTTCCTGGCCTGTTACTGTGTTCCCTTGTGCCTCAGGATAACCCTTCAGCTGCCTTTCTGTCCTCCTGCTTGCATCCAACGCTTGTGCAGCTCCAGCCTGCTCACAGCATCCACTCTAACTACTTTGTCCTCTGCCATCACCAGCCATTCACCTCTCAGATTCATCTTATGACTGAAGCTCAGTCATGTAGTTATGGTCAGTCACTGCCTATGTACATGTCTTTTGTTTGTCCTCCACCATAGTGTTTTAGCCCGGAGCCCTTTCTTCACCCAGGAGCTGGTGCAGCTTCTGGTTCAGGACCATTGTGCCTGGATTACTCCAACTGGCTCCTGGCTGCTCAGCCTGCACGATCCATCTGACCTCTGAAGCTCATCCAGAATGCAGCAGCCGGCTGGTTTCAACCTTTCCAAGTTCTCCCACACTGCACAGCTCCTCTGCAACCTGGACTGGTGACCGTTGGCCGATTCAAGTCCCTTGTACTTGCATATTGTGCTGCCAATGGGTCACGCTCGTACTATTTCCAGAACATGATAAAACCAGACCCCCCCAGCCCATCCACTGTGCTCTGATGATTGGGGTGCTACTCCCTTACTATCTTCAGATCTGGCAGTTCACTTCTGTCTGAGTCAGGCATCATTAATGTAGTCTATCTGAGTTCTACTACACTGTAAAGAGGACCTCCTTGTCTTTCTAGTGATTATACACACATGGGGTTCTGTTGTTTCAAAAGGGCAGGAACAGAAAAATAACCTGTTTTAAGGCAGTGAGTTGTTTAAGTGATGACATTTATAAAGAAGTATTTCTGTTCTCCATCAGGATGTTGTTATATTTGATGAGGATGGAGAGAGCCGGGCAGTAGAGCAGGTTGATTACTGTTAAAGTGTATTGTTTTATCATTGATAGATTGCTGCTTGTAATGTTCTCTTTGTGGAAAAGACTGACAACGTTCACTACAAGGAATATTTCACTAAAAATATAATTTGGAGATATTTTGATATGTTTTACATCCCAACTGCTTAAATGATGTAAATTATATTCAAAACCTTTTTTTCCTCCAGGTCTGAGGAGGATATGAGGGGGGACCAAGCTACTGCTCAACAAACTCAGAAACTAATCACTATTTTCATTTTTGGGTGGTCTGTGTCTTTACAATGAATCAGGATGAATTTGTTCACATGTAATCTAATCTTCAGCCACACCCATGGCTGTATGACACAACAGATGTTAGTGAGTCCAGACCAGTGACAGATGGACAGTCTTACTTTGTTCACAGCTGCTCTGACTGACTGTCTGCAGTCCAGGTGTTGCTCTGCATCTGTCTGCACACTGGGGACAGGAAGAGCCTCCTGATGAAGCACACTGGTCCCAGTATGAGGTGATGCACTGTCTGCAGAACCAGTGTCCACAGCTGCTACCGACTGGATCCTTCAGGACGTCCTGACACACAGCGCAGCTCCTCTTCCTCTTTCTGTGGACACATTTCTTTAACTAAAATCATTTGTTGGCTGTTGTTGGATAAAAAGCATTTGGTCAGTACTGCGTAGAATCTCAGACGGCCGAGGACAACAGTCAAAGTGTTACTTTACAGTTTGAACTCAGCATTCAGCCTGGAATGAAAATGGAAAATGAATTTTCTTTTCCTCTCAGTGATCTGCCTGTCGTTTATCATTACAAACTCTATTTCACAGTAACATTGATTTTGAATAGTTCTAAATCTTCACAGGGACACTAACGCTGAGCGACAATGTGGGAATATTTTCTTGGAGTCAAACTTCTGAAATCGAGGTTCTCAGGTGTTTTTCCAAAGAAATAAAACCAGATTCATCTCAGCTTGAAACAGTTTCTGCACTAATAGTTCTGCATCTTAAACAGACATCTTTTAGCATTTTGTCTTCACCATCAACGCATCAATTCTGTCAGTCTGTCAGTTTACAGTAAAAAACAAAGTCTCTTACTTTGTGTCTGAGGGTCCAGGTTCATTACTGAAGTCTGGAGGTTTATCTTTGGACCGGTCACTCTTCAGAGACAGACAGCTGGACACTGCAGACTCTGCTCTCTGCCTGTTGTACTGAACTCTGCAAACACCAGCATGTTTTGATTCACACCACATGAATCCTTGATAAATTCTCTGATAATAAAACCTTACAGGAAGCTCTGGCACAGCATGGACACAGACAGAAGGGAGGCTGAGGGACGGCAGCACCCTCTGAAATCAGGTTTTCTAAAAGCCATCGGCTGATAAAAAAAGTTTAGCTGCAGTGTTCAAACTAGAGAGTCTTACTAGGATGTGGGCTGCATGTTAGCACACGAGCATTTGCCTTGTTTTCAGTCCGTTTATCATCATATGTATTAGTCCATCACTAGATCTATATGATGCAGACTCTAACGTAGACTCAGTGAGGTCAGAGGAGATGGGATGATAAACCTTTCTTTGATCCTGAAGCCCACTGATGGAAAATGACCAAACATGAGCAGCAAATACTGGATGAGTGTGTAGCAGCTCTCTTACTTTGTGTCTGAGGGTCCAGGTTCATTACTGAAGAGTAGAGGTAGATCTTTGGACCAGTCACTCTTCAGAGACAGACAGCTGGACACTGCAGACTCTGCTCTGTCCTCCTCTTCCTCCACACACACACTCATCTTCAGGACAGGAGTCAGTCTGAGAGGTAAAGCAGGAACACTGACTGTGAGAACAGGAAAGAAACAAGCTTGTTCAAGAGCCACACCGAGACTGAGAGAGCAGGAAGTAGCTCTAATCTCTCTCTCTCACACACACACACACACACACACACACACACACTCACACACACACACACACACACACACAGTTTACAGTGTAATAAAAGCAGCCAGAGCTCCACCTGCTCTCTGTTCATCTGTTCAATAACACAAAATAACACTCACCCTGCCTCAGCCTTCACTTCTCCTCCTTCTGCTCCGTCGGCTCAAAATGGAGTCTGAACTAACTGAACACTTTCACTTTCAGGGTTCCTCCCCTTTCTCTACTTACAAGAAGTCAGGTGACTTCAGGTGTGTGTGTGTGTGTGTGTGAGAGAGTGTGTGTGTGAGTGTGTGTGTGTGTGTGTGTGTGTGTGTGTGTGTGTGTGTGTGTGTGTGTGTGTGTGTGTGTGTGTGCGTGTGTGTGAGTGTGAGTGAGTGTGTGTGTGTGTTATAGCTGCCAGGTAGACGTGGTGTTGTGTTGAAGTTTTAAATGAGTGCCTGCAGGATGTGACAGGATGTCCACAGTACATGTGTCATCATCCTGAGTTTTGTCAAGTTAAAACTTTCTGTCTCGTCTCATGTTGTCATTTCCGGTTTTATTTTGAAGTAACCCTGTTTCCCTGCCGTTTCAGATGTCTTTACTTCCTGTCCTCGTGTGTCCTGCCTCTGTGATTGGCTGCTCCTCCCTGATTGTCTCCACCTGTTCCCCATTACCTTGTGTATATATAGTCTGCTTCTCCCTTTGTCCTGAGCCACTTCGTCATGTTCCCTCATCATGAGAACCAGCCTTCTTCTTCCCTTGTGTTTCAGTATCCAAGCTGAAGGTTTGCTTTTCTGTTGATTACTTTGTAGATCCCTTCTAGTTGTTACTCAGCCTTTTTCCTTCCTTTGTTCATTGTCCTCATTGTTTTAGGAGTCGCTTGTATGTTTTATTTTGAAACTTTCGTGTGTGAGTCGTGCGTGTGGGTTCCCGGTCTTGTTGGCCTCAGAGCGTTACAGCATGTTTATGGAAGGAACATATTGATCAGTGAACGAGTGCAACAGCAAACATTTTCAAACTATTTTCCACCGTCGGCATGCAGCAGGGGCCCCTGGTGGGACCTCACTCACGGCTTGAAGCTGTGAATAAATTCTCTCTTTCTTTACGAGTAAACAGCTTGTAGCTGTGCACCAGTTTTCCTTTTCATCAGGTACCATCATTTAGTAAAGTACAGATTATCAGACTGTCATGACTTGAAGGCACCGAGAAATCCTGGTGTTTTATTTTGAAATTCTTTATCTGAAAACAAAATCAAATCCAATTCACCACTTCAGCCACCAGAGGGCAGAACTGTTATTCTAACTTCAGCCACCAGAGGGCAGAACTGTTATTCTAACTTCAGCCACCAGAGGGCAGAACGGCTGTTATTCTAACTTCAGCCACCAGAGGGCAGAACGGCTGTTATTCTAACTTCAGCCACCAGAGGGCAGAACGGCTGTTATTCTAACTTCAGCCACCAGAGGGCAGAACGGTTGTTGACGTTAGAATAACAGCAGTTCTGCCCTCTGGTGGCTGAAGTTAGAATAACAGTTCTGCCCTCTGGTGGCTGAAGTTAGAATAACAGTTCTGCCCTCTGGTGGCTGAAGTTAGAATAACAGTTCTGCCCTCTGGTGGCTGAAGTGGTGAATTGGATTTGATTTTGTTTCCAGATGAATAAAGAATTTCAAAATAAAACACCAGGATTTCTCGGTGCCTTCAAGTCATGAGTCTGATAATCTGTACTTTACTAAATGATGGTGCTGAAGCTTTGTTAACAGTTGAATCCAGTCCTACTGTAGCTCTTACACTGTATTATTCCTGACACAGCAGTGAACTGACTCACATTGATCCCACTCTTGAACTACAAATGATCAGTGTAACATTTTAATTACGTATATATATATATATATATATATAATTTGTGTTTCAAACTTTTTCAATTCTTCTTCCACTCAGCTGTGCTAAACTGATCAGCCTTAACAGGCCAATCATCACAGCTGAATGAATTCTCTTTTGTGTGTGACATCAAATTGATTAACTGGGAGAGGATCCAACATCATTTAAACCAGAAACACAACTTGTTTGGGTGCCGACACTGGATCACCCTGCCCTCTAACATTGATGGAACAAATTACCAAGCAAATCTAAAACAAAGTTACATAAATAAACAAAAAGAAGTTGTATAAAAATAAATAAAGAAAGCAATAGCAAGTAAAGGAAATTAAATTAGAGTAAATAGCTTACATATATATATATATTTTAACATATATATATATAATTTTCCCTTTTTTCTTTCTCAACACAAACGCAGCCCTTTACCATTCAGACGTAGTTAGTGAAGAGCAAGACGCAGAGCGGATTCTTAGCCAAACCATAGAACACAGCTTTAATGAGAACAATCATAAAAACACAATTATTTCCTATTTCTTATATATAAAAAGTGTTTTTCTTCATATTTTTCATAGAGACACTGGGGGGGTGGGGGGGTCAGCAGCAGACAGCGTCACCATCATCAGGATGGAGTTACAGACCAGCTTCATCCTTTGTTACGTAATAAACTGGTGTCTGATATTTAGAACATGATAACATAACTAAATCTAAATCCCTTTTTTAACTGATGACAGTCACATCATCCCACTTCCACCTTAAACGGGTCCTAAAACTCAGAATAATAATTCATAATAAATAGATTTTTTTGTTCATACAGTATTTTCTGTTGTCATCTTGTTCTTGATACAAAGCACTCACACCAAATCCCATTTGAAAATCTGCTCCTCCTGTGTTGTCTTGCATATTAGCCACTACACAGACTGTATGGACGAAGACTTAACACCTTTCACAAATCTTTAGAGTCTTGTTGTAAATTCAGCTGAAGACTAATTGATGAAAATGTATTTTAAATCAATAAAGTCACCGCTCACTACACACAGAGTATTTTCATGGAGCACTGGCCCGTAGAGCTTTAAATGTCCTACCAGGTCACAGTTTAGGTTGAAAACATCACTGAGCTCGCAGGGGAAGCAGTTATATCAAAGGTGAAACTGGGCTCACTCTGTTGGCATTCGACTCCTACGTCTCCCATGAGGCTCTGACTGTGCTGCTTTGGGCTCATGAGCCCCGGAGAAATATGATTACAGCTTTCAACGTGCAGGTGATCGTTAAATCAGCAGATTTTTGAACAGAGTTTGGTTGAACCCGAAGTAAACAGAACGAGTCAGGAGGGAGGCGAGCCGGAGTTCGGAGGTGGTCTGCTGAGCTGTCAGTGGGCGGTGTCGGGGTCGTTGGGGGGGGGGGCAGGACAGAGTGTTTGGGAGCTACATCATAGAGCATGGTGTCCGACCCTGTGGCTGACCCGCCTCCATCTTCTCCACCTCCAGGATCATCCTCCTGAACACCTCCACCGCCGTCTGAGCACCAGAGGAAAGACCATCAGTTAATATCTGGAGGGTTACCGAACGTATGCTGGCATCATGTGACTTCCCAGACTTCCACACACGTGAGCTGGAAAATTCAAACTCCATTTGAAAATCTGTTTATTTAGTGTAATAATCATCTGAGCCACATCAGTCATAAGATGGAGATGAAGTTACTCCTCTCTGACGTTTTCCTCCTCACCTGGTTTTCTTTGGCTGAAGACTCCAGGAAGGCGGCGTTCCACGACTCGGACAGAGCTTTGCCCTCCTCGAACCCGATCACCCTGCACAGAGAAGAAGAAGAAGAAGAAGAAGAAAGGTTTCTGCTCTTTCATCCACAGTTACTGTCGTCACATTACATTTGCCTGAAGCAGTGCAGTGACACATCACTATTAACTTGTGTTACATAAGCGACGGCGTCTAGTGCAACTGTGGAGAGCCGGGCTGGGAGAGGAGGGAGAGGAGGAAGAGGAGAAACCATTTGAGTCTCCTCCTCATGAAGAATAAACCCGGCTTCTGTGTATTATTCATAAGTAATTCAATTTCAGACTACGTATTACTACTTCCCCATTAATGTCTGTGAAATATGAGGTTAAATAAATAATTAAAATTGGATTTAGCGATCAGCACTGATAGTTTATGGTCAGTTTATTCTGACGTTCTGGAAGGCTTTTATTGTGAAAGAGCTGCAGCAGCTGTTCACTTCCACGTTCTGAACTGTCCGTGTAAATATAACGGCATGTCTCACCTCTCCATGTGTAAGTCCTTCTTGTTGCCAACTAAAATGATCGGCACCCTGGAGAGACAGACAGAGAGAGAGAGAGACAGGCAGAGAGAGAGAGAGAGAGAGAGACAGGTGTTTGTTATGTCCATGCTGTGTTTAGGGACTCTGAATGTGTCATCAGGCCTGATGCTGCCTTCATGACGTGTTGGAGTTACCAGTTTCTGATGTGTGAGCAGCATGTGGTTAGTTCGCTGTCTGTAGTAACAGTCTGTGGTTAGTTCGCTGTCTGTAGTAACAGTCTGCAGTTAGTTCAGTGTCTGTAGTAACAGTCTGCGGTTAGTTCAGTGTCTGTAGTAACAGTCTGTGGTTAGTTCGCTGTCTGTAGTAACAGTCTGCAGTTAGTTCAGTGTCTGTAGTAACAGTCTGCGGTTAGTTCAGTGTCTGTAGTAACAGTCTGTGGTTAGTTCGCTGTCTGTAGTAACAGTCTGCGGTTAGTTCAGTGTCTGTAGTAACAGTCTGCGGTTAGTTCAGTGTCTGTAGTAACAGTCTGCGGTTAGTTCGCTGTCTGTAGTAACAGTCTGTGGTTAGTTCAGTGTCTGTAGTAACAGTCTGTGGTTAGTTCGCTGTCTGTAGTAACAGTCTGTGGTTAGTTCGCTGTCTGTAGTAACAGTCTGCGGTTAGTTCAGTGTCTGTAGTAACAGTCTGCGGTTAGTTCAGTGTCTGTAGTAACAGTCTGTGGTTAGTTCGCTGTCTGTAGTAACAGTCTGCGGTTAGTTCAGTGTCTGTAGTAACAGTCTGTGGTTAGTTCGCTGTCTGTAGTAACAGTCTGTGGTTAGTTCGCTGTCTGTAGTAACAGTCTGAGGTTAGTTCAGTGTCTGTAGTAACAGTCTGCGGTTAGTTCAGTGTCTGTAGTAACAGTCTGCGGTTAGTTCAGTGTCTGTAGTAACAGTCTGTGGTTAGTTCAGTGTCTGTAGTAACAGTCTGTGGTTAGTTCAGTGTCTGTAGTAACAGTCTGCGGTTAGTTCAGTGTCTGTAGTAACAGTCTGCGGTTAGTTCAGTGTCTGTAGTAACAGTCTGTGGTTAGTTCAGTGTCTGTAGTAACAGTCTGCGGTTAGTTCAGTGTCTGTAGTAACAGTGCGACAGTCGACAGTCTGTGGTTAGTTCACTGTCTGTAGTAACAGTGCGACAGTCTGTGGTTAGTCACTGTCTGTAGTAACAGTCTGCGGTTAGTTCAGTGTCTGTAGTAACAGTCTGTGGTTAGTTCAGTGTCTGTAGTAACAGTCTGTGGTTAGTTCAGTGTCTGTAGTAACAGTCTGTGGTTAGTTCACTGTCTGTAGTAACAGTGCGACAGTTGACAGTCTGTGGTTAGTTCACTGTCTGTAGTAACAGTGCGACAGTCGACAGTCTGTGGTTAGTTCAGTGTCTGTAGTAACAGTCTGCAGTTAGTTCACTGTCTGTAGTAACAGTGCGACAGTCGACAGTCTGTGGTTAGTTCACTGTCTGTAGTAACAGTCTGCGGTTAGTTCAGTGTCTGTAGTAACAGTCTGCGGTTAGTTCACTGTCTGTAGTAACAGTCTGCGGTTAGTTCACTGTCTGTAGTAACAGTCTGCGGTTAGTTCACTGTCTGTAGTAACAGTCTGAGGTTAGTTCACTGTCTGTAGTAACAGTGCGACAGTCGACAGTCTGTGGTTAGTTCAGTGTCTGTAGTAACAGTCTGCGGTTAGTTCAGTGTCTGTAAAAACAGTGGGACAGTCTAGTGTCTGTGGTTAGTTCACTGTCTGTAGTAACAGTCTGTGGTTAGTTCGCTGTCTGTAGTAACAGTCTGTGGTTAGTTCACTGTCTGTAGTAACAGTCTGTGGTTAGTTCACGGTCTGTAAAAACAGTGGGACAGTCCAGTGTCTGTGGTTAGTTCACTGTCTGTAGTAACAGTCTGTGGTTAGTTCATGGTCTATAAAAACAGTGGGACAGTCCAGTGTCGGTGGTTAGTTCACTGTCTGTAGTAACAGTCTGTGGTTAGTTCCCGGTCTGTAAAAACAGTGGGACAGTCCAGTGTCTGTGGTTAGTTCACTGTCTGTAGTAACAGTGTGACAGTCGACAGTCTGTGGTTAGTTCACTGTCTGTAGTGACAGTCGACAGTCTGTGGTTAGTTCACTGTCTGTATTAACTGTGGGACAGTTCAACAAATGTGGTAAGTTCAGGGGTCTATCATTACGGTAGGACAGTCCTGAGTTTGTAGTTAGTTTGAGTGTCTGTATTAATAGTGGGGCAGTCGAGTGTCTGTGGTTATGTTATGCAGTGCTTCCTCTTTACATCACGAGTGGAATTATGGGAACTGTAGTTCTAAAACTAAGAGCAGAGTAACCTGTTTTCATGCTGCACCTCCGTAAACTTGGGAATCTTTATCATCTAACACGCACGACTTGAACGCAGCATCAGCCTGGTGTCTGAAGTGTGTGTGTGTGTGTGTACGTACTGGACGTTTCCCACCATGTCCAGCAGCTTCTCGTGGATAACTCGGACCACCTCGAAGCTGCACAGAGACACGACAACACGATAACTCAGGGTAGGAGGAGATGGAGGAGCCAAACTCCAGTCAAAAAACACACGATTTAAAGAAAACAGGTCGGAGGTAAAGAAGAGAGTAAAGACCTTTTGTAGGATGTTACAGAGTAGATGAGGATGTAGCCGTCGACGTCGATGGTGTAACTCTGAGGGAAGATGGAGTACTCGTCCTACAACACACACACACACACACACACACACAGATAAACTGTAGATGTGTGGAACTCGTTGTTCTGCTTCCTCGTGTAAAACAAAGACGGTGAGGGAGAAGTTACCTGAGGATGAGCTCACCTGTCCAGCCGTGTCGACCAGCTGCAGGTTGTACTCCTGACCGTTGACCGTCATCGTCTTAGTGAACGCTGACGGACACACAGAGACCATTTTAGAGCTCTAGGGTCAAACCCCCCCAGGGGCTGTTCCAGGAGGAAAACTCCATTCAGAACCCCATTGACTTTTCTCACTATTTTACTGACTTACACTTCCTCAACAGGAAGTCACAAAACGTCTGATAAGTTTATTTATAGTCATGTTTTTAGTGTCTGTGGTTAGTTCATGTGTCTGTACTGACAGTGGGACAGTCCAGCGTCTGTGGTTAGTTCATGTGTCTGTACTGACAGTGGGACAGTCCAGCGTCTGTGGTTAGTTCACGTGGCTGTACTGACAGTGGGACAGTCCAGCGTCTGTGGTTAGTTCATGTGTCTGTAATAACAGTGGGACAGTCCAGCGTCTGTGGTTAGTTCATGTGTCTGTACTGACAGTGGGACAGTCCAGCGTCTGTGGTTAGTTCACGTGGCTGTACTGACAGTGGGACAGTCCAGCGTCTGTGGTTAGTTCATGTGTCTGTACTGACAGTGGGACAGTCCAGTGTCTGTGGTTAGTTCATGTGGCTGTACTGACAGTGGGACAGTCCAGTGTCTGTGGTTAGTTCATGTGTCTGTACTGACAGTGGGACAGTCCAGCGTCTGTGGTTAGTTCATGTGTCTGTAATAACAGTGGGACAGTCCAGCATCTGTGGTTAGTTCGCTGACTGTAATAACAGTGGGACAGATGAGTGTCACACACACTTACTGTTCTCTATGGTGGGATCATAGGAATCGACAAACTGTCCCTCCACGAACTGGATGGTGAGAGAGGACTTCCCTGGAGAAACACACACACACACACACACACACACACAGTTAACGTAGCATCGTAGCATCTTGTCGTAGTCATGGTAACATCAGACACCTCCCTATCAGACATGAGCTTAATAACTTCTACGACACGTTCAGGGACCAGTAGGACTGCTGAGCGCTCCTCCACTGTACACACGAGGAGGAGGAAGAAGGAGGCGTGATACCTTCGGTGGTGTTAGGTGGAGCAGTGAGGTCAGCGGACGGCGAGCTCTGATTGGTCGAGGTCTGTCAGCAATGATGCTCTCAGCCGCAGCATCAGCATCAGGACCACACCTGCCCTGCAACCTGATTGGCTGCCAGCTGGCCAATCCCAGCTCTGCCCAGTTACGGATGTGAGGATGGAGGGACTGGCTTTAAGTTTGACTCTAACATCACGTGCAGTATAGGTAACAGCGAGCCCCCCCCCACCCTCCCCCATGTCCAAACATTCCTGGAGATCAAAGCTATCAGCAGAGGCGTGGCTTTAACATCACCTGCGCCACAGTAGCGTGTTCAGGTGATGACATGACGAGGACTTACCCACCGATCTGTAGCCCAACACGGCGATTTTGCGGGATTTTGGCTGCGGCATGGTCCCGTTAGCAGCATCCAGACGGGCAGCGGAGATCCTGCATCATCTCCACCGCATCATTCATGAGCGCGCCACGCTGATTGGCCCACACACACGCACAGGGGAGCGGGTTCTTCCGGGTAAGCGTGCGTTCCAATTGGTTGACACAACGACATGCTTTGCTGACGCCCATTTCGAACTCTTCCCTCATTGGACAAATCGGATTGACAGACGCGTCAATTCAGCCAATGGGAGCGGAGCGGGTGGCGGAGTGGGCGGGAGCAGCGGTGTAAACAGGACATTAGCAGGCCGTTAGCTTGTGGCTAAGCTAGTTAACTCTTCCCTGCCTCACGCCGTCCTCCTGCACTTTGGACCCCCCTCCCTTCGTCCTAATGGCCGGTGTCTCCCTGAAGTTCTCCGCTCCCTGGCGCTTTCTCAAATTAAGAAGGTGAGATCGGAAACTGTCAGTGTTAAAACCTTCTATCTGTGTGTTTGCAGCGGTTGTAACCTAACTTTAACCCCCCGGGGGGTCAGACTAGGTGTGAAGACCTCCCAGGTGACAGCTACAGGACAGCTACTAGTTAGCCTGGCTTAGTTAGTAGTCTCTGAAAGCAGCCGGAGCTCTTTAACTGGCGCTACTTCTGCTGCTAGCATCATTAGCATCACTGCAAATACTTGACAGCTGCACTGCTGCTAAATGAGAAGCTAACGAGGTAGCATCAGTCCGGCTTCAGGTGGTTAAACCCCCCCAACCTGAGCCCAGGTGAGCGCAGCATGAAGCCCCCACATGGACACACGATGCAGCATTATTATTTTATCATCTTTAAAAGGAGCTACTGTGCTATAGCGACACAAGAGCAGCTACTGTTAGCAGTGCTAGCTGTGACCTTTGCTCCAGATTCCAGGATCAGAGGTGATCTGGTGCTGTTTCACTGACACAACCTGAGTTTCCATTATGTGTCACTTCATTCATCCTGTGTTTGAGTTGCTGGAGATATAAAGAAGAAGAAAATGAAAAAAAAAAAAAAACATTGGATGGCTACAGTTTTCAGCTCTCGCTCTCTTCAACGCCACCAGACTTCATTGACAAAATCAGTAATTTTACTTTGCAGAACACAGGAGTGGTTAGTTGACAGCTGCCTCCATCGTTCAGGTGTTGTTTGTTACACAAGTGTTGTGTTGGATCCAAACTAACTGTTTAAAACACAGAAGTGTCACAATAACATAAATAAACTAAGTGATTGAGACAGCAGTTCACCAGAAACTCCTGTGTAAAATTACTGTTTTTCTTAATGGAGTCTGGTTGGTGAACCACTGGACCAATTCCAAACATTTTAGTATCCACCTGTCTCTTCAAACCCAAAATATGGAAAAAGAAACAGGGCCCAGGGTTAAAAATACTCGAGTTTAAATGCATCTTTATATATTTAAAGGAAGTCTTTTACCAACAACTAGAGGCATTTTTAAACAGTGAAAAGTGGATTTTACAACACGAGCTGCTCTGGTGAAAGCGACACATAAACCAGCTTGTTTTGTTTGACTGACAGCCCAAAACCTAAATGTATTGATTTCAGTTCCTCCATGAGAAGCTGGAAGCAGCAAACATCACCCAAACCCCCCCGAAGGATTCCAGTTATTCTAATGGAAAAACCAGAAAAGCAGCAAATTTAATGTTTGAGAACTTGGAACAGTCGCATTGTTGAAACTTTAGCTTGAGAAATGTGAACTGAAAACACAAATGTGGGTATTAATTAATTTACAAACAGTGATGTAAACTGATATTTCTGTTTTGAATAGTTTCAGTATTTATTTACCTTTTGAATAAATTCCCAATTTATTTACTTTCTCATTTGATTTTCCATTTTGTTTTGTCATTTCTCTATTTGTCTGTTTTGTCTTCTTCCTGTTTATTTCCCCAAACATGTTTCTTCCTGTATTTGCATTTCACATTTCTTTGTGCTTTTATGTTCATTATTCTTCCTTTTTGTTGATCGACTGACTTTGGAGTGCGTGGATCGACTGGACACGTCTGATTCGTTTGACAGTCGGGGTCATTTGAATGTCGGTGAATCGGCTGAATGTTTAAGATTCACTGAACGTTGTCCTCTGTGTCGGCAGCCTGCTCCAGTCCTCCAACGTTCCCGGTCTGAGGCTCCACACCACGTCCTCCCGTATGATGGGTGAGTCTCTGCCGCAGCATCTCCGGTTTTCCTCCTCACCCGCTGCCACACCAGACTCCATTGAAAAAAATAGGAATTTTATCTCACATAACACAGAGGTGGTTCATCTACTGCTGCTTTGGTTAGTGAGCTTGTTTGTGCCTTTGTGTGTTATACAGGTATTTTGATGGATCCAAATGAACCTTTTTATGGTTAATTTGTCTCAGAAACACAAATAAACTACCTGATCGCAGACTGCAGTTGACCAAAAACTCCAGCATAAAATTACTGTTTTTGTTAATGGAGCCTGGCTGGCTATCTACTGCTGATCCACAGGACCAGATCCAAAAGCATTTGCTTCTTTTCTCTGTTAAATATCTTTGTGAGGTGAACATCTTACAACATAAATAACAGATTGGACTCTTGGACACCTCATGGACATTTTATCTCCATGTTGTGACATTTCACATCAGTCAAATCAGTTATTTGGTTGTTTCAGAGTGTTTTACAGCTGAGTGCTGATAAGAAGACAGGAAAACAATGCTGGAGTGGTGTACATGGGGAAATAACTTTTATTGATTGGTTGATTTTTTTTTTTTTTATGTCACGTAGCTGCAACGGTGGAACAGTTCGAGGAGGCCAAGAGAAGACTGGGGACGCTGAAGAACGACCCGGGCAACGAGGTCAAACTGAAGATCTACGCTCTCTTCAAACAGGTGGGGCATCCTCCAGGTATTCAAGTCAGTGTCCACTTTCGTATCTGGAGCGTCGCTCTTTCCTACGAGGAGCTCACATGGTGAACTTTATTTTTCACTCTTTATGAATGAATGAGTTTGTGTGAAGAAGCAGAAGTTTAAGGACACATCCAATATATTTGGAACTGGTCCAGTAGTTCACCAGTAGAAAGTCAGCCAGACTCCATTAACAAAAACAGTAATTTTACATGTGAGTTTCTGGTAAACTGCTGTCACAATCCGTTAGTTTATTTGTGTTATTGTGAGACTAAAGTGTTGAAATGGGTTAGTTTGGATCAAATATAGCACTTGTGTAATAAACAGCAATGAGTGATGGAGGCAGCAACAGACTAACCACTCCTCTGTTCTGTGAGGTAAAATTACTGTTTTTGTCAATGGAGTCTGGTGGCTCTGGAAAGAGCGAGACTAAGGACGCCACTCTTGGAAACGGTGATTAAAATATTATGAACCTGACACTTATTTAAGATTAGCAGATTAAATTTGAGTTTTATATGTGTTGGAACTGGTCCAGTAGATCACCTCAGCCAGCAGCCACCAAACGGGCTGCAATGGCTGCAACGTGATCCTTTGGGACAACTGCACCTGATCACAGTAGGTCCACTAAAAGAGCTCCTCCTCCTCTTCCTCCTCCTCCTCCTCTTCCTCCTCCAGGCCACTCAGGGTCCCTGTAACACTCCCAAACCAGGAATGCTGGACTTTGTCAACAAGGTGAAGTGGGACTCCTGGAAATCTCTGGGCTCCATCTCTCAGGTATAGTCCACTTTAGTCCACTTTAGTCCACTTTAGTCCACTTCAGTTCACTTCGGTCCACTTCAGTCCGGTTCAGTCTCCGTTGTGGTCTCTGTCGCTCAGGAAGAAGCCAGGCAGCAGTACTGCGACCTGATTGGCTCCCTGGTGGTGGCAGAAGGTGGGAGCTCCGCCCAGGTGGCTGCAAAGCCTGCTGGGAGCGGAACGACCTACGAGACACTATTGGTCACCACGGAGGATGACATCACAACCATCAAGCTGAACCGACCGTCCAAGAAGAACGCCATCACTACCGAGGTGAGAATCAATCAATCAATCAATCAATCAATCAATCAATCAATCAATCGTGTGTGTGTTACTGTGTGTGTGTGTGTGTGTGTGTGTGTTTCATGTGTTTGGTTTATTAACTTTCCTCAGATGTACAACGAGATCATGGCAGCTCTGGAGCAGGCGGCCAAAGACGACTCCGTCATCACTGTTTTCACTGGTACACACACACACACACACAGTCACACAGTCACACACAGACACAGTCACACAGTCACACACACACACAGTCACACAGTCACACAGTCACACACACAGTCACACAGTCACACAGTCACACACACACACAGTCACACACACACACACACACAGTCACACAGTCACACAGTCACACAGTCACACACACACACACACACACACACACACAGTCACACAGACACACTCACACAGTCACACAGTCACACACACACACACACAGTCACAGTCACACACACACAGTCACACAGTCACACAGTCACACACACACACAGTCACACAGTCACACAGTCACACACACACACACACACACAGTCACACAGTCACACACACACACACACAGTCACACACACACACACACACACAGTCACACAGTCACACAGTCACACACACACACACAGTCACACACAGTCACACAGTCACACAGTCACACACACAGTCACACAGTCACACACACACAGTCACACACAGTCACACACAGTCACACACAGTCACACACAGTCACACACAGTCACACACACACACACACACACACACACAGTCACAGTCACACACACACACACACAGTCACACACACACACACAGTCACACACAGTCACACAGTCACACACAGTCACACACAGTCACACACAGTCACACACACACAGTCACACACACACAGTCACACACAGTCACACACAGTCACACACACACAGTCACACACAGTCACACACACACAGTCGCACAGTCACACACACACACACAGTCACACACAGTCACACAGTCACACAGTCGCACAGTCACACACACACACACAGTCACACACAGTCACACAGTCACACAGTCACACAGTCGCACGGTCACACACAGTCACACACAGTCACACACAGTCACACACACTCTCAGGCACGATGTGGGATTATATGATTAATCTCCGTCACAGGCGCTGGTGATTTCTACTGCAGCGGGAACGACCTGACCAACTTCACCAAGATCCCCGAGGGAGGGGTGGAGGCCATGGCCAGAAGTGGAGGAGACCTGCTCAGGTGATCGCCAGCGCTGGTTCTGATTGGCTGACGTGCAGCGTCGGGGTCCTGCGGGTTCGCTCGCCGTCCACTGGCTCATTATGAGATAGTGGACAGCGAGCGAACCCGCATCCCGTTTATTACACGGCTTCATACTCAAGAAATCAACAACTTGACATAAAATACTGAATCAAGAACGATTTTATTGATTGAAAAATGATTTTATTGCTCCCACTATCAGAAGTAGTGTTCTACAAAGCTGTGAAAAATAAGTTTGAGTTAAGTTCTTTTTTTAAATGTCCGAAAAAAATGTAAGATTCAACAAGTATTTGAAACACTATTTAAAAATATGTGTAAAGAATTATAAAAGTCATAATATAATTATTATAATAAAAAATAGACAAAATGTAATTTTAAAATTAATTTTAAATGCATATTATATAATAAATATATGTATGTAATACAACAAAAAGTTCCTCCACAAATATTTAAGAAACCACTGAAGACTAATTGAAAATTATGTGTAAAAAAATATATATAAAAGTCTGAAAAATATTGAAAAACCATTAAAAAAATGAAAATAATATTCATGTTCAACAAGAGAAACATTACCCCAACAAAATCAAAAATATCTAGAAAAATAGAATATTTGAAAAATATTAGAAAAGAAATTAGAAAAATGTCTAAAAAAAATCAGAAACAAAGAGAAATGTCGTAAAAAATCCATAATAACATTTTTCAGAAATATTTCAGTCAGAAATAGTTGATGGATATAAAATCTTGTAAATGTAAAATTCTTCTGAAGTCGTGACTATCAGCTGATCTGTGATGCGTGGTTACGTGGTTTCCATGGATACCAGAGCAGTAACGCCAGCGTCTCATTGGCTCCTCAGGAAGTACGTGAAGACCTACATCGACTTCCCCAAGCCGCTGGTTGCCGTGGTGAACGGACCAGCCGTGGGGATCTCAGTCACGGTGCTGGGACTGTTCGACGTGGTGTACGCCACAGAGAGGGTACACACACACACACACACACACACACACACACACAGCGGATCAGCTTCATGATGTAATCGGTGACTCTCTCCGTCAGGCGACCTTCCACACTCCGTTCAGCCAGCTGGGTCAGAGCGCTGAGGGCTGCTCCTCCTACACCTTCCCCAAAATAATGGGCCACGCCAAGGTACATCTGAGTCTGTTGTCTGTTGTTTTGTGACCTTTTGTTGTTGAATCTGGATAATTAACCTCGCCCGCCCCCCCCCCCCCCCCCCCCCCCCCACACACACACACACACCTCGCCCCCCCCCCCCAGGCCACAGAGATGCTGCTGTTCAATAAGAAGCTGACGGCGGCTCAGGCCTGTGACCTCGGTCTGGTCACTGAGGTTTTCCCTGACAGCAGCTTCCAGTCAGAGGTTTGGACCAGACTGAAGGAGTACGCCAAGCTGCCCCCCAACGTAAAGACACACAGACACACACACACAGAGACACACAGAGACACACACACACACACACACACACACACACACACACACACACACACACACACACACACACACACAGAGACACACACACAGACAGACACACACAGAGAGACACACACACAGACACACACAGAGAGACAGACACACACACAGAGAGACACACACACACACAGACACACACAGAGAGACAGACACACACACAGAGAGACACACACACACACAGACACACACAGAGAGACAGACACACACACAGAGAGACACACACACACACAGACACACACAGAGAGACAGACACACACACAGAGAGACACACACACACACAGACACACACAGAGAGACACACACACACACAGACACACACACACACACACACTAATTCAGACCGCATGTAATAACATGAACATTAAGTATATTAAGTGTATTGATTGATTGATTAATGTGTAATGAACGTTAATGTGCCCCCCCCCCCCCCCCCCCCCAGTCTCTGGCTCTGTCCAAACAGCTGATCCGGTCGGTGGAGAAGGAGCGCCTGCACGCGGTGAACGACGCCGAGGTCGAGCGTCTGACCGAACGATGGACGTCAGACGAGTGTTTCAACGCCGTCATGAGCTTCTTCCAGGCCAAGGCCAAACTGTGAGGGGGGGGGGGGGACGCAGGTCGGTCCTGATTTAATGTAACTAACCGCTCACACGTGATTCTTCTTCTTCATGGTGTTTAACGTGTTCGTGTGTGTGTGTGAGGAGCAGGAAACACTGAAGAATCACTGGACTCTCACAAGATCTCCCTTTTTACAAGCAGCCTTCAGTGGTGTTTTAGTCGGTTATCTCGGTAGATTCTGGGGGAATCGGCTCAGATCTTCGGTAAGTCCTCTGTGTGGCTGCTGAACTGGAGGCTCAGGTGTCACATCACGGTGATCTGCTGTGATCTCCTGTCCGATCACACGACGGACACACACTGGATTCAGTTAGTGTTAAAGTGCCTTTTCCACTGTGTAACGCTCAAACTAATCTGTCCATCATCACTTTAACAGTTTAATAAAAGCCGACTTTGTAAATATTCGGAGGAAGGAAGTCGTGTTTCCATGGAGATGATGAGTTTGTGTGTGTTAAAGGGGACGAAATGGACCAATAAGGATTCTGATAATAAACTTTACAAAGTGCTTTATGTGCTTAGAAACAGTTCAGGAATCCAGTCAGACCCTTAAGGTGGAACTAAAGGAGACGCTAATAGAAATATTATCCATAAATATCAATCAATGCCTTCTTTCTAAAGCTTTAAACAGAGCGTAAGTAATCATGAGTGATCGTAACACACGTTTGTCCTTCATGCAGTCTGACAGCCGGTCCACCAGGTGGCAGCACTCACCTGTCAATAAAGCTCCGAGCGCAGAGCCACACTCAGATAGTACCAGTGACAAGGATCATATAATATAATATAATAATAATAATAATGATGATAATGATTTCTATTAAAGGAGCAGTCTGACAGCTTTTGGAGACCTTGTTTACTAGAAATTATTAAAAGTTTCTCTTGGTTCCTCGCTGCTGAACCTCTCAGCGCTTTGAAGCCCAAACAGGAAGCAGGACGGGCTCGTCTCCCAGAGTTGTGACCTCCTGCCGGTCGCCACACCTAAATTACCCTGTTGTCAGATTTAACAATGCCGTCCGGAGCCCTTTGGGATGTCTGCAGAGGCCTCCACTCTCATGTATTTATCTTGTTTCTGCTCCGTCTGAAACATGTCGGCCTGCAGCTTCCCCAGAGCGCTGAACACAAACCTGGTGTATAAATCTCAGCTCAGCTCCCTGCTGAGATCCAGACCGGACGGAGAAACGTGATACAGGAACCAGCGAATGTTCCCGTCAGTGCTGTGACAAACGGCGGCTTCAGAGGAGAAACGATGACGCTTATGTTACAATGTGAGGAAATTATTAAAAGCCTTTAACAGTTTAATTTAATTTCCTGGAAATGTCATGTTTTAAATGATGTTAGGTAAAGCCTGAACCCTTCACGTCCCAGCAGAAGAGTCTCTGCTGGTCTGTTTCTGAAGTCAGACAGACAAACGGCAAAGAGAATCAGCTCAGTTTTCAAAATAAAAGCCCCCCTTTGACTTTAGCTGCTGTCTGTAGCTGCAGCACAACAAAGCAGGAAGTACATCCAAGAAACACATTTAAAGCAGCAGAAGAAGAAACGAGGCCTGTTTGATCCTGTTAGAGACACATTTAAAGCAGCAGAAGAAGAAACGCGGCCCGTTTGATCCCGTTAGAGACACATTTAAAGCAGCAGAAGAAGAAACGCGGCCGTCTGATCCCGTTAGAGACACATTTAAAGCAGCAGAAGAAGAAACGCGGCCCGTCTGATCCCGTTAGAGACACATTTAAAGCAGCAGAAGAAGAAACGCGGCCCGTCTGATCCCGTTAGAGACACATTTAAAGCAGCAGAAGAAGAAACGCGGCCCGTCTGATCCCGTTAGAGACACATTTAAAGCAGCAGAAGAAGAAACGCGGCCCGTCTGATCCCGTTAGAGACACATTTAAAGCAGCAGAAGAAGAAACGCGGCCCGTCTGATCCCGTTAGAGACACATTTAAAGCAGCAGAAGAAGAAACGCGGCCCGTCTGATCCCGTTAGAGACACATTTAAAGCAGCAGAAGAAGAAACGCGGCCCGTCTGATCCCGTTAGACACATTTAAAGCAGCAGAAGAAGAAACGCGGCCGTCTGATCCCGTTAGAGACACATTTAAAGCAGCAGAAGAAGAAACGCGGCCGTCTGATCCCGTTAGAGACACATTTAAAGCAGCAGAAGAAGAAACGCGGCCCGTCTGATCCCGTTAGAGACACATTTAAAGCAGCAGAAGAAGAAACGCGGCCCGTCTGATCCCGTTAGAGACACATTTAAAGCAGCAGAAGAAGAAACGCGGCCCGTCTGATCCCGTTAGAGACACATTTAAAGCAGCAGAAGAAGAAACGCGGCCCGTCTGATCCCGTTAGAGACACATTTAAAGCAGCAGAAGAAGAAACGCGGCCCGTCTGATCCCGTTAGAGACACATTTAAAGCAGCAGAAGAAGAAACGCGGCCCGTCTGATCCCGTTAGAGACACATTTAAAGCAGCAGAAGAAGAAACGCGGCCGTCTGATCCCGTTAGAGACACATTTAAAGCAGCAGAAGAAGAAACGCGGCCCGTCTGATCCCGTTAGAGACACATTTAAAGCAGCAGAAGAAGAAACGCGGCCCGTCTGA
>NC_092032.1:21507425-21542425 GCF_042242105.1 Pempheris klunzingeri
TAACAAACAGATTAGGAAGAATGAGAGAAGAGAGCAGAGAAAGTGGACTGAAGAAGAAGAAGAAGACTGAAAGAGGAAAGAGGAGAAACAAAAGGATGGACGGAGGAGAGAGGTGGAGGAAAAGTCAGAAGTGATTAAAAGCAGAAAAAAGCGAAGGAGAAGAAGAGGAAGAGGAAAAGAGTCGTCCGTCTTCCATCCTCCATTAGCTGAGATCTCCATTAGCTGCTGATGGATGGTCGTCAGGAGGGACGGCGGCCTCCAGAGGTCAGAGGTCACCGAGGAAAACTCTCTTCTCCTCCTCTGTTTTCACTCTCTTCCATCTTCACCTTCATCTTCATCCCACGCACTTTCTTTTCTCTGTCACTTCTGTCTTCACTGTTTCCTCTTTTCGCCGAGTCGTCTCTGCAGACATGCGTCTGAAAACATCCTCCGGTGCTCTGGAACAAACCAGCTGATGAGCCGTCTTAAAGGGCCGTTTCGCTCATTTTTCAGCCTCGTCTCTGTCTGAATGAGGCTGGAGGGTAAAAACCCCTCCAGCTGCTGTTCTGCTGTTCTTCTGGCTCCACTGTGTTTTAGCCCAATGAGAACTTCTAGTTTAAAGTAAAGTGCTAAAAACTGATTTCTTGAATGTTTTTCTGTTTTTGTTGGAGTTCTTCATCAAAGTCAATAAACACTCAGACTGTTACAGAGAGATTTGGGGAAAATAAGACTATTTATGACATTTATTGGTCATAAGAAGCTTAGATAAACACAGAAAAGTGTCCAGTGGCTGTTGAGGCTCTGCTCCGGCACGACGGACGGACGGACGGACGGACACCGGGTGGGACGGCACAGCCTGAGCAGCAGGAGTTCAGGTGAAGTTCAGCAGTGACTTTATGTAGGACAGCTTGCAGGGGAGAGTCGGTACGACGTGTTCAGGCCGTTTCCCCTCAACATCCACACGTACCCTCATAGATCAGCACTAATGTACAGAGCGGTCCTCAGAGAGACAGAAATGCTGCAGGGGAGGGTGAGGGGGTGAGGGGGTGAGGCGGGTGAGCAGGTTCAAAGCAAAGAACCAGAGACAGAGATAATGCTGCGTTTGAGTCCGCTGGGAATAACCGTCGGAAGAGCTTCGGCGGTTAAAAGCGTCGACTTGGCAGCGTGTTTATGTTTGAACTCCAGACCGGAGGTTTCTCTTCGCAGCCTTTTCACACGTTGTCCAACCTGCAGACTCGAGGTTTCCTGTGTTTGAGCGCACCTGGATTGTAGCTGCAATGCATCCTGGTCTCAGGTGATTAGTTACCTCTCCAGCTAACGTGAGCAGAAAGCACTGTGAAGCTTTTGTTGTGTCTACTCACTAGCTTGCTTTCTTTCAGTCAGTGGAGAAGTGGAGACTATTTTCAGACTACTGCTCCCAAAGTCAAGAATGAACTTCAACACAAGCGTCTTGATGAAGAACGAAGCAGAAAACTGCACAAAAGATGAAAAGGCTGCGTTGTTTCCCATAAAGTGGTCATTGTAGGAGCTCCCACACCCAGCTCTCCCCATCAGACGGTTTCATGTTCGAACTTTGCTTCTACTACACTACCCATGAGCCTCAGCTGCTGTTGCTAGGGAGGTGTGAATCAGAGCGACACTGAATTCATCCAAAATTACTACAAAACTTTTTAAAAAATGCTTCAGTTCATTCATTTCTAAACGTTGGTTTCAGCTCACAGTCACTGGAGCCCAGAGCTGAACGTGAACCTCTGTGATTAGAGGTTTGCTAGTGAAATGCACCCTGGGAGTCGTAGTACTGATGTCCACAGGCTGCTTGAACCTTTGGACTTTTCATCAAAGATATCTTCTAACACAGTCGTCAGCCAACGATGGCGGAGGAACAAATGGACGGGAACGACAAATCAGCGTTTTTGTCACTTTGCACATGTTGAACTTCGTCCTCCATCGGGTACGTTCATGTTTTCCCACAAGCATTTTATTCAACATAAAGCAAAAGTTTCTCTTTCTCGTCCTTCATTTGCGTCTCATCCCTCTATCATGTTATACCTTTTGTGTCTGCGGTCGTCTCTCTGCTTGTCTGCAGCTGGTGAAAGACGTAGGAGCTACTTTCCCTCCAGCTTCCCTACTTCCTACTTCCTACTCCTGCAGGAGAGGAAACAGGAGAGGAAAAGATGGAGAAGGAGGAGCTCCAAGAAAAGAGGAGGAAAGATGACTAGAGTGTAGGAGAGAAGGAAGGGAGGAGGAGGCGACATCGTCCTTCCTTCACATAACGAGGTGAACTTCATCCTCAGCGTACAGACATGATGATATCTCACTCCTCTGCTGTGAGAAAGAAGTGCATCGTCAGGAAAAGCAGACAAGCACTTACAGAGTGGATCAAAGTGAGCGAGTGAGTGTGCAGGCGTCACCTCCTGACGCTGTTACCTGCCTGATGTAGAACTGCCTGAGCCAGTGAACGCCTCTCCTCCCTGAGCCAGTGAACGCCTCTCCTCCCTGAGCCAGTGAACGCCTCTCCTCCCTGAGAGTGAACACCTTCCTCTCCTGGTATTCAAACCTTTCTTAGCACTGCTTGCTTGGAGGCTTTTCAGGCTCTTCGCAGCAGCTTCTGTTGACTTTCTGGTGACTTTGCGTCCACTCGTCCGTCCTGAGCTGACTCTGTGATGCAGCGTGGGCTCTCGGGGGGGTGGAGTTCAGCCAGGGAAGAGATGTTTTCCTCCGAGTTCATGACATGAGCATCGGGGTCGCTCGCCCACTGAACCAGTCAGACTGATGCATCTCTAGGTTGACTTCCTTCAAGGTTTAGTGGAGGCAGAAGATGAAACTTTACAGCAGAAAGACGAGCCGAGTTCACTCCAAACATCAAACCAGGAGAGAAGATAATTAGAATGACAATAACATACAGCATTAGAAAAAATAAAACAAATCAATAAAATAATAATTTAAAAAACAATATATCTCACAGCGCTATCAATAAAAATTAATATTTTTACAAATGCATTTTAGATTTTTTTAGAAGTATACAGAATATAATTTAAAATAAATACTTAATAAAACAGTCAACCATAAAATAATGTCCCACAATATAATTCCTTTTATAATGAGCACTCAGACTACATCAGAGCACAGTAGTAGTTTGTCCTCCTGGTGTTAAACTGACCGACGGGGGCCGTGCTGTTAAGTTTTAATGTTCGTTGTAAAAATGTTCCATAAAAACCAAAAGCATCAGCAGGAGGAGCCGCGGTCACCAGTTTAATATCTGATGGCAAGCTGCTTTTAAGAGAGATTCAGATTCACAATAGTTCAGTGATCCTAAAGGCCAATTCATTTCAGTCGACCCAGAATAAAATACACTCAGTGCTTGTTCTATGTTTATGAAATCTGTAATTCAGCGCCCCAGTAAGTTCCTCCTGCTGTTAGAGACGCCGCCCGACCTCTGCCTGCAATATGTGCTGCTGAGTAGAGTAACTGTCACTGGTGATCAATCTTAGAGCGGAGTAATAACCTGAATCTAGTGGTTTGGGGGTGGAGGCAGAGGTCTGTGGATAATATGTCCAAACTCTTCTTCTGATCACAGGAAAATGAGCTGTGTTTGTGTTCAGATCCCCCTTTTTCTTTGTCCCTGTGAAATCTGAATCTGACGTTGTGACCCAGCCAGAGACCCTCCCAGGACTCCAAAGGTGTTGTTTTGATCAGCGGCGTCTGAAACCCAAAGATAGTGCTTCTGTTCTATTTGATAACGGACTGGAAGCGTTAATAGACGAATGGATTACTAAAGGCCTGATTGTGGTCTGATTGCGGTGACCTTGCTGAGGACACGCCGCCTGTGTTCTCACATCAGAGGCCCTCCGCCCACCCGAGACTCTCCGCGCTCTGCAATCAGCTCCACATTTACATTCAGATGGCTGCGCCGCCCGGCCCGGGGACTGTAAATTCAGCCGGAGATCAGCTGGGGACTCGTGTCGAATGAAGAGTGAGGAGGATGGCGATATCGCAGCCTCACACCTGTCCTCGCACGACACCTGCCCGCCGCTCTGAAGCCTCGAGCTCCAGGAGACCACGAAGTTACTCCAAGAATGTGTGAATCTTCAAGCACACCTGGAAATCTGCGGTCCAGAGTGAGACATCTGACTGACATGATATCCATTCTTTATCCCCAGAAGACAACTCCTGCATGTGTCTCTATCAACACCTCCTGGATTTGATTAACTGGTCAATTGATTAAGTAATGGCACCACAAGGAGACCGACTTGTGTAGCCTACGAGATAGATCATACCCTCTGCTCTCTGAGCGGCCTCGCTGCTGCTGCTGCTTCTTCTGGTGACGTCGTTTCTTGGAGGATCTTCAGATGCTTCACGTCCCTAAAATGTGTCCAACCTCCAGGGTGACGTCTTACTGTTTGTTACGTGCATCTTGTAGTGTTCTTCCTCTCTGATGAAGTGCAGCACACAGCAGCTGTACTGACCCTCGTCTCATCCAGAGACGGCCCCACACAGGACTCTGTGTTTGCTGGATATAACACAGCAGATTCAACAGGTGATTGTGGCTGCTGTTAGCATCGCTTTCATAAAGCCCACTCAGCTGTCTGCACAAAACCATCTGTGCTCCAGCTGCTACTTCAAAATAAGACCGCTTGTTGGCTCGTTCACCATTGACCTGCTTTCATTTTCATTTTAGTGCTCTGAAATCTCTGATAATAAAGTTCTTATTGATTAAACCTGTAGCTGCAGGCCATCCATGCCAATCAGTAGACACATAAAAGCTGACAAACTGCCCTCATCTGTTTCCTATGACATGATTATTAAAGTCCCGTAATGTTATAGATGTTGTATTCAAACACCTTCGAGATTATTCTGAACATCGACTGACTTTATTCTCGAAATCTCAGGTTATAGTTGTTCCCAACAGTGGCTGTGATAGTCTAGAGCAGTGGAACAAATGGTGGTCATCTCAGGTCGCACGCTCATCATCGAGAAAGCCTGATTGAGATTCAGAGGAGAGGCTCCACTCCCCCCGACCCGCCTCGTCTCCGCAGGCGCTGCGACGCACTGACCCACTGCAGAGGAGAATCAGACTCTTCAGACGGCAGATTCTTCTCCTCCTCAGGCGTACGGAGGGAGTAATGACTCTCAGTCGTGTTCCCCATCAGCGGCTGGTTGCTCTTTCAGAAGTCGCTCTGTGGAGCTTCTGGTTCACTGACTTTATTGCAGTTTGGTTGGGTTCTGAGAGGGGATCAAAGTTTGATCTGTTAACCAGAAACTGGAGGAGTCTGCGGGCCTTTTCACTCCAGTGTTGCTGCTTCCCATTAAAACGAGGTTTAAACTGGGGCCTGACCAGCAGGCTGCAGACCAAAACACATCAGGGCATCCTTTGATTATCCTTAATTTATCCGCTCAGGATTTGTTGCTCATTAAAAATGCCACAGTTACAAAGTGTAGGCTTTACGGTATTCATGGCTTATAGATGTTCTGTCTTTTGCTCACACAAGTTCATTTCATTCAGTGGAGACAACAACAAGCACATTCAGACCCGAAAGTGACAACAACACAGTGCAAAGCGCCAAAATTGGAAAAACCTCAACTTATTCGATGATGATGATTCGCTATTTTTATGTTATTAGTTGTAACGGTGTAACAGTCGTGCTAGCTAGGTAGTGTAGTTTGTCCTGCTTTACTTACTTTCATTCTTTATTTGATATGGATGCTGCAGTTTAACAGAGAGGTTGTAGCTCATTTTACTTTTACATGAACAGTGTGGTTAACAGGGAACAGCTCTGGTTTGCTTCAAGCCAGCGCTTCACCTTTGTTGTTAAAGATTTTACATCTGAAATTAATTTGACTTCAGTTGGTTCATGCGTTCCACAGCTCACAGCCTGTTATCGAGGAAGCTCAAATCTAGATGGATGATGTGGTATTTTATGCTAAAGACGCTCAGAGGCTCCATTGTTCATTCATCTGAAAACGAATTTGAAACGAAAGTGATTAATGCCCTGAAAGCTAAGTAGGTCGTATCTATTTAGTGTGTGACCGTGATGTTGGACCATTGTTTTCCGTCCCTGGTTGTATCTAATGTTTGCTTTTATGTTTTCTAGCTAGGCGAACATTTCCTGTGTGGATTTCCAGCACAACCTCCCAAGAGCGGCAGGTGTTATCTACACGCTGGTGGACACCATGTGGACAGCCCTCTGCAGGCTTATCGGTGAGTTGAGTTCATGTATAACAGATGGAACGCCCCCGAACACTTGCAGTCATTGTTTGCTGTGTAACACTGTGTCTTAACAGGAAGCGTCTGACGGTCGAGAGGCATCGCCTAACATCGGACGCCCTCTGTCCTCATTGAGTCCGTCAGATCTGCTCCACTGTTGTTGTCGCCATGGAAACGAAGCCTGTAGCTACCAGCTGATCAGACTGGAGACGTAACCACTCCGAGTACTGACTCTCTGTCCACGTTTGACCTCTCACAAAAGGACTAATGTGGGCTAACTACTTAAAGTGAGAACAGAGGTTTTATATTGGGATATGGTTTAGTTAGACTTTAGTGGGAATGAGTCGATCCAGCCAACAGCAGCAGGTTGTTCTTATTGATATCAGCTCTCTGTGACCTCCCTCCAACTTATTCAGGTGTTTCTAGTAAAATGAGGAGCTATCGTGCAGATAACTCCTCATTTCAGCTGCTTTTCCTTCATTACGGCGCTTTGAAGCCACAGAAATAGAAACAGCTCAAAATGGTGTGCAGCGACGCTCTCGGCTTGTTTCTACCGTCCGATAGAAAACACAACAACCCACGGACTTGATGTTAATGTGCCAACATACTCTGCTTCCAAGAATGATTTGTACGTGATGTATTTTTCCTTCAGAAAAGTTCAATTAGGTTAAATTTTATGAAATTAAATCACCTTCTCCATCACGTAGCAATCCATTATCTCTGAATCTGAATCTGATTCCAGGAAAGACAGTGAGAAATACTCGAGCTCGTAAATGTGGATTCAGGATTTGAGACAAATCGGCTCTGTTAATGTTTTATTAAGAAGGGAATGCAGTCAACAGGTTTGTTAGACTTCAACGATTCACAAGTTCTGAGCTGTTGAACTCACTCTGGTCACTGGGGAAGTGGTGGGGGGGGGGGGGGCACAGGTACGCCTCAGCACAGGTGTCGGTTCAGGGGTACCTGTGTGACCTGAGCAGATGTGACCAACCGCCCACCCTCCCCTGCACTCCTTCATTAAAGCCGGTGAACCGCTTCAACAAGTTCACATGGACTCCACAGGCGGCTGCAGCCTCGGCGAGGTCACACCAGGACACACACACACACACACACACACACACACACACACACACACACTTCTGAAGTGGCTGGAGGTGTTTCATTTCATTTCTCATTCAGTCCCTGTATTTCTGAGGGGGGGGGGGGCTGCTCTGCTATGCATGAGGGACATTTACATTTGACACAGTCACTCGACCTACATACAGAATGACTGGAGAGAGAGAGAGAGAGAAAGAAAGAGGAGACAATGAATGTAAGAAGGGAGGAGCTGGAGAGAAGTGCTGGAAGAAGGAGAAAGGGAAGAAAGAGAAGAGGAGCGATGGAAGAAGGAACAAAGACGGTGATGGGGGGAGGCTTTGAGTGGCTCGCTGTGGGCTGAATTTGAATATGAAAGCGTGATTTTTTTTTTTCTATACTGCCGCCTGAAGGTGCAGCATTAACAGGACGACCATGAACTGAAATGAACTTGAACCATGAAGAGACGGGCTCTTCCACTGGAACCTCTCTCTCTCTCTCTCGCTCTCTCTCGCTCTCTCTCGCTCTCGTTTGATATGTGATATGAAGCATAAATATTTCCTCAGATTTTCTGGGATTACACTTTTTAATTTTGCAAAGACGTCCTGACCTGGTTTCTCCCCCCAAATTCCAACATCTCTGACCAACATGCAGCCAGAAACTCAGTCAGGCAGGACGAATGAGTCCGTCTGACACCTGAGAGTCGGTATCGCCCCAACGCTAACACCTGAAAATCTGTTAGCGTCTCTATGCTAACATCTGAATGTCCATTAGCGTCTCTCTGTGGACACCTGGGAGCCTGCAGTGTTGATACCTGGGATTTATTGACGCCTCTATAACAACACCTGGATTTTCAGGTGCTAATATAGTTAGCATCCGTACGCTAACACCTAAAGATCCATTAGCCTCTCCATGTGGATGCCTGGGCGTTTTAAATCATCTCTATAGACACCTGAGAGGCTATATCGTCCCAACGTGGACACCTGGGTGTTTATCATCACTATGTGGACATCTGGGATTCACTATTGTCTCTACGCTAACACCTGAAAACCCTTTAGCATCTCTACGCTAACACCTGAAAACCCTTTAGCATCTCTACGCTAACACCTGGAAGCACTGCCCTTCCAGCCTTGATCAAAAGTTGCCTCGCAGGGATCAGGTGAGGTTTCTCAGTGTGAACTGTCGGAGCACCGGAGATGAGATGTTCTGTAAACTCTCCATCGCTCTCTGCGTCACTTCAGGAAAAGTTCAGCCCGCCGTCGTCCAGCCTGCGGAGGAGGCGGCACCCTTCTCTCTACTCTGAATCCCGTCGGCTCGTCTGCACTCTGCTGTAAACTCTGCACGGGTCAACCAGCAGCTCTCAGACCAGCTCCTATCTGCCTGATCGAGGAACGAGGTATTTCAGGAGCAAGATGTCCCAAAACATTCATTTTATCTACATAATGCATCACAGCTTTTTCTGACCGCGGCAGGAAGCATGTTTAAATGAAGCCGTACGGGGTACAGAGGCCCTGAGAGCTGCTGGTTGGGCTCAAAAAGCTGCCTCAGCTACATTATGCATCAGTGTAAAAGCTACTGAAACACTCCTGATGAGTTTTGAGAAGATGAGGGGAATGATTAACTGAGGACACACTGGCTGAACAGAAATAGTCTCCTTTCGTTTTATGTCATCTTAGATCACACTAACATCTGGTCACACATGAGCAGGTAAACAGCTGCTACAGGTGTAGAAGAGAGAAACATGGTCGCTGCTCAGTCCTGGTCCAGTGTTAATCTGGCTGCAAAGTTCAGTTCAGGTGACGGTCCACGTGACGTGCTGCGTTTGGGTGCAAGCTGGAAACAGCTGGTGCTCGATGCTCGTTCATTTTCATCAGTGAAGTTGTGGTTCCCGAGGAAAGACAAGGACACCTGCACACCTGTCATCCCAGTGAAGCTGTAATCCAGCACAGCGGGGGCCTCCAGCCACCCAGAGCTGTGATGTATAAGGCCCAGGCTATGATGATAACCCTGCAGCAGCCTTGTAGTATCAGTAATATCTGTTTTTTTGTCTGACCTTTCATTATAGGAGGAAGAACAGGAAGTAAAAACAACCATACACTACTAAACTTCTAAACAGTGATGCGTTGAAACCATATTGACACACACAGACAGAATGAATGGTCGTGTGTTTCCAGGTACGTTAGTGTCCATGGAGATTGTTTCTGAATTGATGTTAAAACACTGGTGTTTAAGGAGGTCTTTTAAAGGTCCCATATTATTGCACACAGTTTTTAATGTCCTTTGAACATAAAGATGTGCCCCTAATGTGTCTAGATGCCCCCAAACTCTCTCTCCTTTTGTCCCACCTCATTTTTCAGCAAAGGTGTGTGAAAACGCTCTGTTTAGATTCGGCTCCCTCTATGATGTCATAAGGTGGACCGCTGATCATGTGACCTCCTCCAGCCAATCAGCAGGTCGACTGCCCCCCCGCCCACTGGGAGCCTCCTGACTCCACCTCGCTGTCCGCCGTTGTTTTCTCCTCACTAACTCCAGTTTGTGAGAGCGAAGCAGCAGCAACATCATGTGATCTTTGAACGTGAACCAGTGAAACCTGTTCCAGCAGGACCTCCTGGCACCAGTGTGGACTTTAAAATGAGCAGAATATGTGACCTTTAAAACAGTGCTTTAAAATGAAAGTGTTTTTGCGTGGACGCGGCCTGTGAGCGCTGGTGGGAGGTGACGATCAAAGTGTGTCACATGAGCAGAGTCTCTGAGGGAGTTTCTTATTTTTACTCTCTGTGTTCAGACGTCTCCCAGACGCTGCTGTAAAAAGCAGCTTGTCTAACCTCTGCCTCGAGTCTTTCTGGCCTTTATTAGACCTCATATGCAGCAAAAGAGCTTACCAACATGGAAACATTTAATTAAAAGCTAAACCTGAAAAGCAGCACAAACTCTGGTTACAGCGCTCCAGTTAAAAGCAGCCATGTGTGATTCCTGTGCTGATGAGGGCTCAGTGGGTTCCTCTGAGCCGCTGCTCTCTAACCCGTGACGTCACGCACACACAGAAACTTTGAGCTCCTCCACCGAGCGTGAAATGGAGACCGACTTTGTGGACTCATAAAATGTTTGAGGTTTTAAATCCAATTCGGCCGTTTCCGCTGCGGCAGCGCTCGCAGTTATGAAGCAGAAAATTTGCTCATATCCCTGGAAATCCCTGCTGCGCTCCATGTCCACAGAACCTCCCGCTGCTTTCAGCCGCTCGCTTTCCTTTAACCTTTATTCATCCGGGGAGCGTCGGCAGAGCGGGCAGCTCCACACTTTAACACATTCACAGTGAGAGCAGAGCAGCACAAACACCAACACGACTGCTCTGCAGCTTGTTGGGCGGCAGAATCCACCATCCCACAGGCCTCCTCACATCAAAGTGAACTGTCCATCTAAATACTACTGAGGTGCTGAGTCTGCTTCTGTCGTCCACCAATAAAACACAAGGATCCTCTCTTATTTATGTCAGCGACAAATCTACAAGTCTGCCGTCACGTGACCGCAGCAAGGTCACGTGATCAGATCCCCCCTCCTTCACAGGAGAAGGAGGCCCTGAATGTTTTAGTTACACTAGTAGAATGACAAATTACATTCATGCTCCACAGAGGGTGAACCCTGATGACTATTCATTCATATTCATGGTGTCCTGAGGATAAACCCCAGAGACTTGTGTGATCTCATGACTGTTCCTGTAACCCCCCCCCACACACACACACACACACCCACAGCAGGTCAAAGGTGACTGATGATGATTGTTTGGCTTGTCCTCCAGCCCCACCATGAGGTTGATGCTAGTATGCTAACATGCTAAGATGTGTTAGCATTTAGCTAAAAGCAGCGTCACAGGCCAAATCAGTAGCATTTTTTTAAAATTACTTCTTAAAAGTAAAATCTCAAAACCCATTTTAATTTACTTTAACTTATTTACTTTTAAATATTATGTTTATTCTATTCATGTTTTTTTCTCAGACTGTTATTATGTTCACAAATTCTACCACTTCAGGTTTTCTTCTGCAAATTATAAACAACAAATTATAGATTTTTAATAATTAAGTGTGGACTGATGAGCAACCAGCAACTAGTTACTTCCAATCATACCATCCAGGTTTACAGGGAGGTCTTTATAATGGAAGAGTGTGAATGCTCCACAGGCCTGTGGCGGCTCTCTGCAGTGTAGGAGAAACAGAGCTGGAAACTCTGTTACTGGTCTCTTGTTTCTGACTGGTGCTGAACAGGTTCGTGTTACCTGCAGCGAATTCCCACGAGGGCCTGAATACACGACGCTGTGGTTAAACTCTCCCTGATGTTTCCACGCCGCTCCGTCTGTGAGTGCGCTCGCACTGCGGTTTTGGATCCGCGCCCTGATTGCGTGGGTTCTGGTTTAGGATTGTTGATTAGCTTCATTAGCTTTCCACTCACGCTCTCTCTCTCTCTCTGTGTGTTGTGGTTCTGGTCTGTCGGGTCTCTCTGCAGGATCACGGTGTCAGCTGAACTCCCACTGAACACCAGATAACCCACAAGCGTTCCTCCGTCTTCACTGTCAGCTGGAAGGTGGTCAGTCACAAACATGGTCTGTTAGCACAAATAGCTAGTTTAATTTTCTACTTTATTCATAGAAGCAGATCTACAGAAAACCCTGTCCGCCCTTATATGTCTGTAAAATTGAGGTTTCTAGTCTTTGGGGAGTTGTAGTGGTCATTAAGGGGTTTTCTGGTCCCTTTTTGGAGGTTCTACTTGTTTTTAGGTGGTTGTAATGGTCATTAAGGAGGTTCCAGAGGTCATATAGGTGGATTTAGTGGTCCTGTTCTAAAGGTCTTTGAGACCATGCTTGTGGTCAACGAGGAAGTTGTAGGAGTCCCGTTTTCCATCACATCATCAAAACAAGAGGTACTTTTTGGGAAAACGTTCATTCCTCCGGTGGACTTCCAGAGATCGGAGAACCTTTGCCACTGAAGCTGTTCTGCAGGTTTGTGGTGGAACACGTTTAACGTTGGGTTCTGTATCGAGCCATGCGTATAAATACCAACGTTTGACCGGCTTCATTCTCTCCCACACAGTCTGGACAGATGACACCAAACATCAGCTGGCACATCGTGGTGAACTGATGTTTTTAATAGACAGCAGTCATCCAGTCACACACCAGCAGTCAGTCAGGTTAAAACCAGCAGCAGCCAGCTTGGTGTGTGTGTGTGTGTGTGTGTGTGAGTGTGTGAGTGTGTAGGTGTGTGACGTTTATTTGAGTATGTTACTGAATTACTAATGAGAGTGTGTGTGTGTGTGTGTTGTGGTGAAGCAGCCCACCTCAAACAGGAGTAACTGCTGAATCATCTCCTGTAGGTTTGCCACTGTGTGTGTTTACTCTGGCAACCACTGCACACACACACTCACACACACACACACACACACACACACACACACACACACACACACACTCACACTCTCACACACACACACACACACACACACACACACAGCGTTCAGTGCTGACTAATCACTGCTGGAGGATTTTACAGGTGTTGGAAAAACACACACACTTCCTGGATGTGTGGTTTCTCCTTTTATGGACATCATTAACATGGAAATGTCCTCCTGAGTGATGATGTCACCTTTTCATCTCCCACTGTCCTGACCGTCACAATGACTGTTTGTCTGGATCTGTGTGTGTGTGTGTGTGTGTGTGTGTGTGTGTGTGTGTGTGAAGATGAATCTATATTCCTGTTGATTTATTCCTAATGTATTTTGAACAATTAATCTCTCAGTATGGACTCCTCTTATTTCAGCACTGATGTCATCTGAGTATTTATGTCTGTTTTATACTTTTGTTTAACTTTTGTGAAAAGTCCCTGAAATATAATTGTTCAAAAGCTCTGTGGTTGAGTGAAGGGAGCTTTTCTTTAGTTAGACCAAGTCTTAGTTGATCCCGATGTGTGGCTGTAGCCTCTTATTGCCTTTATTTGTTCTCATCACAGTAACATTTTGAGTTGCATGCACTTCATCTTATGTTTCTTTGTTCTGTTTTGTGTATGATTATGATTCTTTATTATTTTTTTTTCTATTCTAGCGTGTTGTGTGGAGTTTCTGATGTGATTTTGATGCCGTGATGTGATCGCCAGAAACACAGGAGACGTTCCAGTAGTTGCACCTGTGGCTGCCTGATGGGACGACACTCTCCCAGCTCCATCAACCAGCGTCATTCTCCCCACCCGACCGAATGCAGCCTCGGTGGAAGCAGAGAACCACAGATAACCGCTGAGGCGAATCTCAGTCCAGGGAACTGAGGCAGCGTGTGATACCCACGCAGGTGAGCTATAGACGGTCAGACAAGGGTACGGCGAAGTACAGGGTAGTAAGGGTTATTGTTCGGCTGCCCACTGGCGCCTTTTTCTCTCGCTCTTTCACAGGTGACGGCAGCGGTTTGTTGCAAAGAGAATCTACAGGACAGAGCAACGTAAGCTTCGGTGTCATCTGCATAGTTATGATAGTTGTTTTTGATTTAATTGAAGCTGATGGAGCTACGTAAATATTAAATAAAAGGGGCCTGATGAGAGAGCCTTGTGGAACTCCACATGTAATATTTTGCCATTAGACAAATGGAAGAAACCCTCAGTGATTGATTGTACTGAGTTACAGAAGCTAGTGCAACTGAGGCCAGACAGGAAGTGACGTCAGGACGTCTGCTCTGTGTGCAGTTGCGTGTGCATATGAATGAGTGTTGTTTGATGTGTGTTGAGTCATCAAAGCCCAGATCAGATGTGTGTGATGTTGTTGTGTGAAATGAGTGTTTGATCTCTGTTGAGTCAGTAAAGAAAGTGACTGCAGCCGACACCTTGTTGTGGTTGCAGGCTGATGTAAGTCCAGGTGTGTGTGTGTGTGTGTGTGACCTCATGACCTCATGTGTGTTCTCAACATCTGTGTTAAACCATTTAATCCGCGAACAGAGCGCTTCAAAGGCATCTGGCTGGTAGTGCTGTCACTGTGGTTATTCATCAAACACACACAGAAGAAAAACTCGCACACACACCGATGGAGAGTCAAATGTGGAAACTGAGGAGAATTTCAGTCAAAGAAAAGTCATATAAACATGAATCAGACAACTCTGTACTTGTTGAAAGGCTAATCTTTCCTCCTTTGGTGGTGCTAGGCTAGCAGTTATCCCTTGCTTCCGGTCTTTGTGCTAAGCTAGGCTAAACACATCCTGGACCGACTGTATCCTGGTATTAGAGATGTTAACTCTCTGAACAGATGCATTACCAAATGCTATCTGCCTCCATCTCAGAGTCATAACATAGTTGAATCAAAACGCTGCTGGAACCAGTGTAACTCATCTCGGGTCCAAAGATCTGTTTAGAAATCAGAGAAAAAAGGTCCTCATGAGAAGATTTTCAGCTTTAACCTAATCCAGTGGCTGTTGTCTGTCTCCGTGGCTACAGAGTAAACGGGAAATGCTTTTCATAATGCAGATTTGGCAAAATCAGTGAGGCGAAAAAGGATTTAGGTTTGTCTGGTCCGGAGCAACCAGACAGAAGTCGCTCCGCAGACACACCTGCTGTGTTGTTTCTACATTACTTACATTAGTTTTATACCTTTGGCATCACTCCAGAGGACAGAGGCACAACAGTGCACTGATGCTCATAGGTGTTACCATGGTTACCAAAGGATTTGCATTAAATGTATTAGTCGTACGTACAGATTGCTTCCTGAACAGTTCAAGCTGGAATCACAAACTCGTGAGCTGCATTGATGCCGAGTCGTCGTCTTGTTTTGCTTCATGGTTTGTGTTTGTGTTAACGTACGGTTATCTGAGCTGGTAACGACTGATTCAGCAGCAGGACGCCGACATCAGCACAGTGCCGGCTGGCTGACAGCTGAACTTTATTGTTGTCGAGGTGTCAGTTTGTCACCGACTTCTATTGAAAATGACTTTTATGACGACACTTTGTCACTGCAGCACATCTGGAGTGTTTCTGTCCTGCTCTGATAAAGACCAGGTGTTTAGTTTAACCTGTAGAACATTTGAATACTGTTCTCTCTTCAGTTTGTCCCGATATAACCCCCACAACACACACACACACACACACACACACACACACACACACACACACACAGAAATGCCTCAGCGTCAGTAAAAGTGTGATCTGCAGTGTAGCGGCTGTGAGTGAGTGTGTGTGGCCTGTTTGATCTGTACGAAGTCATCAAAGAACAGGATTAAAGCTGCAGCCATGTTGTGGTCACACACACACACACACAGATGTTTGTGTTCACCTGTCTTTACATTAAATCCTCACCTGTTCTTCACTCGGCTTTCTTCGCTCTGGCAGAAACAGACGTGTAAAGGCAAGCAGGGAGGAGAGGCGGCGACAGAGAGAAAGTCTAGCATGAACAGGGGGTGACGACACGGACACACATCTTTAGACGACAGTAAAAAGCAACCGGAGACGATGTGTAACCCTCTCCTCGGACCTGAACGGCTCTCTGAGGAGGCCCAGCTGTGCGTCCATGTAATTCATCCTCCGCGAGAGCGTTTAGCAGCTTGTGCAGCAGGTTTTCATTTGTCGTTCCAGTCGAACAATGAGTTAGCCTGCACAGATGGTTTCATGCCGTTTGTTCACTTTTCCTGTGGACGAGTCAGCAGATCCACCAAATACACTTCAAGTGACAGATAAATGCAATTAATATGCCGTGTTGCCACTCCGCACTGGAGCTAACCACCTGTTATAACCACCTGTTATAACTTACTGTTATAACCTACTGTGTTATAACTTACTGTCATAACTTACTGTTATAACCTACTGTGTTATAACTTACTGTTATAACTTACTGTTATAACCTACTGTTATAACTTACTGTCATAACTTACTGTTATAACCTACTGTGTTATAACCTACTGTTATAACTTACTGTTATAACTTACTGTTATAACCTACTGTGTTATAACCACCTGTTATAACCTACTGTTATAACCTACTGTGTTATAACCTACTGTTATAACCTACTGTTATATCCTGCTGTGTTACAACCTACTGTGTTATAACCTACTGTTATAACTTACTGTTATAACCTACTGTTATAACCTACTGTGTTATAACCTACTGTTATAACTTACTGTTATAACCTACTGTTATATCCTGCTGTGTTATAAACTACTGTGTTATAACCTACTGTTATAACCTACTGTTATAACCTACTGTGTTATAACCTACTGTTATAACTTACTGTTATAACTTACTGTTATAACCTACTGTTATATCCTGCTGTTATATCCTGCTGTGTTATAACCTACTGTGTTATAACCTACTGTTATAACTTACTGTTATAACCTACTGTTATAACCTACTGTGTTATAACTTACTGTTATAACCTACTGTGTTATAACCTACTGTTATAACCTACTGTGTTATAACTTACTGTTATAACCTACTGTGTTATAACCTACTGTTATAACCTACTGTGTTATAACCTACTGTTATAACCTACCCTATAGCAGGTTCTCAGTTGTGCCTGTTGATGGCTTCTCAAGATAGACCATAAGAACAAGAAACAAGAAAACCGATGACTGGATGCGGTGAGTTCAGGTCACACCACAAAACACAGTTCTCTTTGGATCTGTTTTACTGAGCGACTCAGTAATGACGCAGGCCTTCAGTTCCAAACACAGACCGAAGAGGCCTGCAGGGGGTCCACCGAACCAACTACTCAGCATCTTCACAGTAAAACAAAAATATGACTGGTTTTGTTAGAGCTGAAATAATCTCGTGACGATATTAAATCACTGTTAACAGCCACTGAACGTTACGTACAACAGTAAAAGCAAAGGTCACTCTTCAGGCTCCAGAGACAGACACTAAGAGCACAGGTGTTACTGCTACCACTGCACGCTGCCAGGACCAGGAAACTAAAGCAGCTAAATGGAATCCAGCCCAGTTCATTTGATTTCTCACACCTGCGCTTTTCCAACTGCGACAAGTCAAAGTGTGGAAAAGGGCCATTACGTGGAAACACAGCTGAACTGCTCCTTCGTACCTCCGTGTGGTGGCAGCAGGTCCCGCTGGTCTCCTACCAGGGGAGGAACCCTGATTAGATCCTGAACCACCTCAACAGGCTCCTTCTGCTACTCCACTCCGAGCTCCTCCTCACCTCACCTCCTCACCTCCTCACCTCGGTATCTCTAAACCCAAATATTTTCTTATGTGTTTGAAGTGCGTGAAAATCCAGGCGTGAAGCAGATCCCCATCTTTTAATCTCACTCAGAGAGGAAGACGGTTAAAGATACTTCACGTGAAATATTAGAAGTCAGTCATTTGTTGACACGTCTCACAATATCATTTCCACAATACACGATGTTGTATTTATAGCCTCCACATATTTATTCCAGTGGAAGAACTAACATTTCATTTGTGTTACATAAAGTCATCAGAAGAGATGGAAGCCTCGGTGTGAAGTCAAGTCATCAAAAATGAATACTATTACATAAATTCTTGTCAAATTACATCTGAGGATGAATAATTCATCACATGCGGTCATTAAATGGAGCGCTTACAAGAGGAAATCTAGACCGAATTATGTGGAGGAGAGAGGAGGACAGAGGGAAGGTGAAGGCTTGTTTTTCTGAGCGTGTCTGGACTCAGCAGACATGTCGAAGAGCTCCGGGTATAAATAGGACGACAGATTAAACAGAGGAACCAAACTTTGGTCAGAGTGGAGTTTCTAACAAAGAGTGTTTGTGCAAAGCAGCAATTAGAGGCAACAATGGAGACTCAGGTTCCAGTGAAACACACAAACAGGAAGGTGAGCTGTTATCTCACACACACACACACACACACACACACACACACACACACAGAGGCAAATATTGTTGTTTTGTTTGTAATTATTATACAATAATCATTAAATCAATGTGTTGGTCACTTTTAAATGACTTGGAATCAATCCACAACATAAAGATTCCTTATCTTTTAGGCTTTAAGCTTGAGCTAAACCTGGGTCTAACTTTGATCTTAGAACCAAGTGTAAGAGCACTTCACTTACCTATGATTATTCCAGGTGTTTTATTTAATATTATAATATATAGAACTTTCTTTTGCCTGCTATCTGTTCAAGTCTACTAACTTCCTTGTTAACATATCTAGTTTGTTGTACGAGTGATATTTTCTTTGTTTAGGTGTAAGTTGGGTCACACGGTGTCACCTGGCGTCAGACAGGTGGGCAGGTAGTGGACCAGCATGCACCTGGGTGGGCCTGTGGTTGATTAGCAGCGTTAGAGAGGCAGCAGGATGTCTTTGTTCTTTTGTTTCTGAGAAAATAAACCACAGAAGAAATGTGAATGGACGGCGACGCTGCATGAACCACACACCCAGCAGCAACGCTTTCCTTCTACGTTTCAGTTTAATTCTTTATTTTTGGGACAAATGGCCTCAACACCGAGTTCTAACATCCAAACAAGCTGTTGTGACGACCGCTTAAAGACTTACAAAGAAAATGGTGTCACTCTGCCAAACTGTTTGGTTAAATTAAAACAGATTTACCACATTACAAACACACACACACACACACACACCAGCTGTCAGCCAGCCAAGAAAGATGCTCCACACACACACAGACACATGTACTACACACTCCCATAACTACAACAGATGTAGCTCCGGTCGCAGGACGTCCCGGCACCTTATGGAGGTTCTTACAGAGCAGGCTGAGCACGCTGGACACCACTAAAAGACCAGGATGCTAAAAAAGGAGTCAGGAGGTGAAAACCTAAATGATGATGACATGACAGCACGAAGAACAGCCAGCCACAAAGTATGGCAGCAAGCGTGTGATATACAGGCAGCCAGTGACCAAACCCCCCTTCAGCTCAACCCCACCCTGCCACATAATTCAGTCTATAGTCCCCCCCCACAGGCTGTGTCGGCCTCAGGGCCCAGCTCAGTCCGTCTTTGTGGGAAAACTGTGGACGGACGGAGGAATAAATGATTTATTGTCTTTGTCTTTCAGCTTGTTACACGAGACCCCGACATGAGGAGCCGTGAGGATCCTGTTCTCAGCCCAGCAGACCTGGACCAGCAGTGGGCCATAATTTACTACGACTGAGCTCCACAGGATCGCTCACCGAGGACAGGTGAGGCCTGAACAAGCCAGCAGAGCTCCGTGATCACAACTGATCGGCGACGTGAAGCTCTGTGCGGCCTCGGTCGTGACGTCCGCGGGGCAAACAGAGCGTTTCTTCATCGGTACATGAAGAGAGTGTGTTTAACTGAAGTGTTTAATGAGAGGTGAGGACAGTTAGACACACTGTGAGTGAGCATCAGGTGTGTTTAAAGAGCTGCTAAAACACATTCTGCTTTACGCGGCTTAATCGTCTGTCATATAAAGCTGAGGGCTCGTTGGGGCGTGGTGGCCAGCACAGCCTCCGTGTTGGGCAGACAACAGAGGAAAAGGGAAAATTGCGGACTGTTACCGCGGGCGAACATCGAGAGACAACCTCTGTGAAAAAATGACCCATTTAATTCAACATAATGAACTCTCCCGGCACACTGCCTCCTCCTCCAAAGCCTCAGAGAGCCTCTCAGTCAGCGACTTTCCTTTTTATCTACAAGTGAAACTATTTAAGAAAGTATGCGAGTCCACCCAGAGGCCTGAGCCCGGATGATTAGGAGGATTAGGAGCTTAAAGCAGATGTTTGGACGCACAGCACACACCTGCAGTCATCTCAGGTCACTGCTGTTTCAGATCTCCATACTCTCTCCTTAGATAGTGCTCTTTCGCTCTTTCCCACAATATTTCCAGCCTGTCGTGGCCTCTGGTTAGTGTTTAATCGGACAAAAACGATCCAGAAGCAAAGAGGAAAGGGCATCTTTTCACAGCAATAGAAGAAGAATGGTTTGGATGCCGTGCAGGTGACACCACAGGTGGGCTGACCCTGACCCTGACTGGTTCTGTCCACCATCACACTTGATGATTTGTGACTAAAACAGCTTTTCTTCTTCACTTCCTGCTCGCGTGCTGACGCTCTGTCGTAGAGTTTGTGAAGCTTTTCTTTAACATAGTTTGTGGAGTTGAAAACAACTCGTCTGTTTCTTCAGGAAATGAAAACCAGCTGCTTGGTTGTTGCCTTGAACCTTCTTCAGCTTCTCCACAACACGAAACGCTGCATGACTGTGGAGTCGTGCATCACGGTGGGTGGAGACGGCCTGTTTTTAAGGTTGATTAATGCTGTTTGAGGGCCAGAGTGTCACTAACTTTATACTTCAACATACTTCTGGAGACTTGAGATTTTTTGCATTGAAAGTTATAAAGAAAACAACCTTAAAAGTAATAATATTACATTATTTAACCCTCTGAACTCTTCTTCTTCTGGTGACGTCGTTTCTTGGAGGACCTTCTTCTTCTTCATGTCCCTAAAATGTGTCCAACCTCAGCTAGAAGGTTCCAGAAGTCACTGAAGCAGAATGAGTGAGAAAAGACTTCAGACTGGAGAAACATGGAGGAAATCCAGGAATCAGACATGTTGTCCATCAGAGGAGACTAAAGAAAGCTAGCTAAGAAGGCTCGCAACACGTGACACTAACTTCAGGGTCGCCCTGCAGTCTTATTCCTCCTTTTCTAATTGAGGCTAATGCCATGAAGAGCCGCGGTGTTTCAGTGTTCGGCCTGTTTTCTCTGCAAATCTGGCCAGAAAACACTGATCATCTAATAGAAATGCTAAAATGATACCGATGACCTTACAAAGTCTACACATCCACAACTTTAGCTGGAAATACTATCAGCTATGTGTTATTGAAGTCACACACTTATTCCACATATTAGTCCGTGTGTCCACACAGTTCAGGGCTCTTTAAACCCCTCAGCCAGGCCTTTAACACCCCCCAACCTGTTAGCGGTGCTTTTCGGACTCACTCCGGCTCCAAACACCCTCTACGACACAACGTGTCATCGCCTTTAGTACTGTCCATGCATGACAAGTGGATACAGGAAGTCTTCGGATGTATTAAGCTAAAGACAATCAGATGTTCATTAAAAAGGATCCCTTGCAGACTTGGAATCCTCTTAGAAATTCCTGAGACTCGTGATGAATCCAGTACAACTGTCTACTGTTTAGATGTACAGTGCATTGTTATTTTCTCAGTAGCATTGTGGTGTGTGTTACCTCGGCCGACAGACACACACAGATATTTCTTTATTAAAAATGTACTTGACAGCAGATAAAAACAGATCTGTAGAGTTTAGACAGAGGAAGTATACAAATAGAAACTATATATATACACAGGAGAAATATAAAGAAAGAAGGGAGGTATAAAAACAAGAGCTGAGCGACGCCATCTTGGCAATAAAGAGCGAGAGAGACGAGCAGACACACACACACACACACACACACTCTGCCACCTGTGTGACCCCCCCACCCCACACGTCCAGCCCAACCCCCCAGGAAGTGCGCCAGGATTTGAAGTCAACTTGGCATAGTGGCCAATCACAGCAGTGGTGTCCGTCATGTGACGCCTTTGGGTCCAGAAAGTGTTTTTTCCTCAGAATCACATTGTGAAAGAGTCTGTGAAGTGTTTCACTGTCAGGATTCCATCCATTCAGTCTGAGAACATTTGGGGAAGAGCCGCACAACTAAATCAGTTCATTCCCCATCATTACAGCGGAGGGCTAACAGGAAGTTAGCACAGGGCTAACAGGAAGTTAGCTGGCTCAGTTAGCTGCTCCGTGGTCCCAACAATGAGGAAGATCCAAAGCACTTTTATGCCCCAGGAGGTCGAACTCTTTTGGATTCGTGCACCACTGAGCAGCTTCCATGAGGAATGAGCGGAGCCCCCGCCGCTGCACCCAGGCCTCCCTACGACAAGCTACCGGCTGAGGGTTTCTCACTGTGATGTGACCTCATCACGGCAGCGTTACTGCTCAGCACCGACTGTTACATCAGAACGGGGGAAATATTTTCTGTCATGACGACGTTCCTGCTGTCTGCTGCAGTCTGAACATGAAGAAAGTCTCTGGTGAACTTTTTTAAAGGATGACAATCGATCGCAAGTTGACGCTGACTTAACTTTCTCCACCTGACGGCTTCAAAGAGTCAGAGGCTCCGTGAAAAACCTGTGTGTGTGTGTGTGTGTGTGTGGCGTCATCACCCTCTGAGCCAGAGATCAACAATGAAGCTTTGAACCTTTAAGGCCTGAACCTCCGACTGCTCTTATAGACACAGCTAACACCTGGGCTTACTGTGTGTGTGTGTGTGTGTGTGTGTGTGTGTGTGTGTGTGTGTGTGTGTGTGTGTGTGTGTCGAGACTGAGTGGTTACGTAAAGCACTCAAAACTCTTCGGAGAGTGAAAAGTCAAGCACACACACACACACACACACACACACTCACACACTCACACACACACACTCACACACACTCACACACACTCTGGGGAGCGATGATTCACAAAGTGTGCAAAAGTGAAAAAACTCAGATGACAAAAAGAGCTTCAAAAAGTTGAAGATCTAAAGAACCGCTCTCTCTCTCTCTCTCTCTCTCTCTCTCTCTCTCCATCATCTGAGGAGATGTGTGAATAATGAAGGGAGGGAGGGAAAGAAAGGGAGAGAAGGAGAGGAATGAGTAAAGAAGAAATAAGGATGAGATGTAGAGCTAACGAGGTGAAGACCAGAGGAAAGAAAGATGGAGAATAGAAATGTTCCACAATGAGGACGTGGAAAAGGAAGAAGTCAAGTATGAAAGATAGAAAACAGTAAGACCGACCGATTCTGTGAGATCATGTTCATTAAAGATGATGTGGCGGCGTTCAGCTCACTGGTGTCGAGTTGACACGTTTCCATTCTTCTTTTATTTTGAAGAGGTTATTCAGACATAAGGGTCCAAAGACAGAGAGAGAGAGAGAGACGTGTTCGATGATCAAGAGAAGAAGAAGAAGACACAGCAGAGGAGAGAGGGGGGAGAGAGAGGGGGGAGAGGTCAGTGGACGAACAAATGAGCAGAGACAGCAGCGAGAGAAGGAGAGAGAAGGAAGAGAGGCAGCAGCAGATGAGAGGAGCTGACAGGTGAAGGCGGCCGATCGATGCCGGCCGAGATCACAGAGGCAGGTGGAGCGTACCTGCGGTGACTCATCACCCAGTGTGATGGAGCGAGGGAGCAGCGGAGAGGGAAACCTGTTTTGCGTCACAACCCTCTCCGTTTTTTTTTTTTCCCTTCCTCCGTTTCATCTCTCCTCGTGGTCCTCCAGGGAGACGACATTTCATCTGAGACGACTGGAGAAGCTTTTCATCAGCAGACTTTCTGCCTCCATGGTGAAAACAAAAAGCCCCAAATAATAAAAGCTCCATGCACCAATAGATCTGAGCTACGACAGATCTAAGTAAGATTTAACTTCAAGTCGGGCAGTAAAGCTTTTACCTGTTGATTAAAACCTCTCACGCTTCTCTTGTGGCTGCGCTCCGGCTTGTCTCCGTCCTCCACGAGGCTTCACCTCCATCAGGAGAGTTTCTGCTCACATTCTGCTGGTTTGGTCATTAAACAGGCCGCGTTTCTTCTTCTGCTGCTTTAAATGTGTTTCTAACGGGATCAAACGGGCCGCGTTTCTTCTTCTGCTGCTTTAAATGTGTCTCTAATAGGATCAAACAGGCCGCGTTTCTTCTTCTGCTGCTGCTTTAAATGCGTCTCTAACGGGATCAAACAGACTTGCTTAGATAGCCTGTTGCACAATGCATTCTGGGTGAAAAAAGACACTGCACAGAAGATCAACACATTTTATTTCACTCATTACTCGACTGTTTACTTTAACACTTTCAGAACGCCGTCACGGATCAGGATGATGTCACTGGTGAGTTTCTCGTGGTGAATGTGGTGGGAAACAGAGGAATATGTTTACTCTGGGGGGGGGGGTAGTGGAGTATGGGGGCCATGCTTTGGTGATAGCTCCGTCCTTCCACCACGAGGCTGATAAATGATCGATAAATGTGCCCGCTGGCGTGTTGCCAGTGTGTCGCTCCCCCAGCAGTGGCCTCAGTGTGTCCGCTGACGTCTGTATCGCAGCGTACCGACTCCTCTGCATCAGGTTAAGTCTTCATATTCATGGAGTGGATTAATTAGACCGCAGTGAGCTGACGGCTTAAGACTAGTCTCACACTAACTGACAGACTGCTGTAAACTGCTTCAGTGGGTCTGTGGTCTTTTTCCATCTGTGTCTTTGGTCCTGTTCTTGTTTTTGTCAGTGACAAAATGAAAGGAGCTGGAAAATGGACGACAGAGATGTAAAATCTGCTCTTTAACGGCACTCTGGCTGGATGTCGGGAGCAGACCTGCTCTCCCTCTGAGAGGCTTTTAGTGCTCGATTTCTAGTGAGAGACGAGCAGATTTTGTTCTCACACAGTCTGAGTGCCCAGCTGTGAAACCACATCATTCTCCTCATGGTTTCCTAACTACAGTTTGTCTTTCCCTTCTCCACCCTCTCTGCTTCTCGCATAATTCCCCCTGTTCCCTGTCATGTTTGGACAGATCGCATACGGCGGTTTGGCCTAAATATACGCTGTGGTCGGGAGGTTTCTCAACACTTCTCCTCCTCTACCAACAAGTGCTGTTTCTGAGAACTGCGTCAGCGCCGAGGGGATGAGCCGCTCACACACACGACACTGATAATGATGATTATGATGATGGAGTGCAGTGACACGGGAGAGGCTCACTGCAAATACCAGTTAGTGCGTATAAACCATCCTGCAGAGTCACGGTGAGTGTGGAGCTCTCCGGCGGTCCGGCCAAACCGCGAAGTGGGCGTCCAGACTGTGACGGCACCGAGGCTGCACAGGGACAAGCGGGACCTTTGACTCGAAACAGCCTGCTCTCACTGAGATGTACTCAAAGATGATGGAAACGATGAAAAGAACAAGAGTGAAAAGTGATTGGGAGATAAGAGCCGGATGAGATGAGGCCGATGGGGACGGACCCTCAGATAATGTTTGCATGTCCGCAGAGCTGAGAGAGTCTGTCAGTCTGTCAGTCGTCCGTGGACAGAAAGCCTGCGTAGACACCCCCCAGTTAATATAATAAGAACCAGCGCTGTCTGTCTCAGCAGCCTGTTTGTAAAGCTGCACAAACCATCACAATACTGACGTAGAACTTCTATTTAACAATTTGAGGTAATGCTGAAAAATTCAGAAGAAGAGGTGACCCTGAACGTCTCTGAAGTCTGGAATAACCTTTTTATTCCTGTGTTGAGCTCTAGAAACGGTATGTTTTGTCTTTTATGCAATCAGTCAGTTTGGACTGACCTTATTGTATGTTTCTTTCTTTCTTTTATTTAACCAGGTAAGTCCCTCTGAGCACAGACACCTGTCCAGGACTGCCACATTTTTAATGACGGAAGCGTTTTAAGCTCCTTGCGTGTCATTAAACGCTGTTGTCATTCTGCCTTCAAGTTAGTAATAATACATACGCACCTTCTGGATACACTTTCAAAGTAAAACTTGCTGAGAAATGATTAAAAAAAAAAAAGATGGTTAAAAGGCTAAAACAAATGCGTCAGTTATGGAAGTGAATTCACGTTGAGCACAAGTTACGTTTTACCTTTCGGTTTCACTCAGAAACTGAGACCCGGTCTCTTCGTCGCCGTGCTCGTGTTCACTTTGACTCGAGCACGTGAAAGCTGTGCTCTTCATACGCCGCTCTAGCCCACCTGTCTGATGTTATTAGTGCTGCAGTTTGATCTGTGCAGACCTGAAGCAGCTCAACACGAAAGCAGCAACAATGTCTGCTTTTAGAGACAATTAGGAGAGTGTCATCAGTGAAGAGAATTCATCCACACCAACGTCTGTTTACATGATACTGCGTCTGTGTTGTTATTCTTATCTGAGAAACATTAAAACCCCCCCAGCAAACAGCTTTCATCCTCAGGCACTTAGACTCATCAGCTCCACTCCGTCTTTAATGAAGAATGTTGGTTTGTATTGGATGTATATGTTGGATATATTGTTAGGTTTTTATTTTTATTTATTCATAACATGGGTTATACTCTCATCTATATTTTAACATGCAGTTTTTTTTTTTATTTGATTATATAGAGAGCAAGTTGGTTCCACTTGGAAATGAATGTAAACAGAGCTGAAAGAGTCAGATAGACGTTAAATTACCTCCATAAGCATCAACTGGAACAAATTAAAATCAAACAGATTGTGTAAATTGTTGAGAAAGAATATTTCCCTTGAATGTACGTTTTTTCCAATGTGTTGACATTTGGTTAGTCACCAACTGTCCACATGACTCTGCCCTTACAGTAAATTACCAAAGCTTGCTGAGAACTGAATAAGATAGCGCTTAGATAAACACTGATACTTGTGGATCAACTGGGAAAAAAACTCCTCAGCAGTTTTATGTGTTTTCAACATTTCATGCCCTTAAAAAGGCACAAACTGCAGCTTTGCAGGATGTTGCTTCATATACTGGAATCACTGATAGATTTCTGTGTGGGAAAATACACTCTTTTATCTCTTTCACGTTAGCATCTGCTCTCTTCCAAACGTGGCTGTAAATTATGTCAAATCCAGAAAGAGAAGTTACCTGGACGCAACATCAGTTCAGTGCCCACCTCCTTTTTCACTCTAAGTCCACGGCAGCTGGCTCTCAACCTTCCTCCCTGCCTCCATCCAAGAGGACATCAGGATCAGGTAAGTAAGTACAAGTGATCGTGCACACAGAGACACAGTTATCCAGAAAAGCCTAAATATATGGACGTGACAGGTCCTACAGATGAAAGCATATGTGTGTGTGTGTGCATATATCCCAGCCCACCCTACACCAAAGGGTAGGGGGGTAATTAGCAATCAATCAGCGTCACGATAAGTGTGTCTAAGAGGTTTTACATAAGGTTAGTCGGTCCAGGATTATCTCGGTTTATCTCTTATCCTATACTCAGGAGATCATCTTGATAATACACATATGATAATGTCATGTACACATTCAGTGTTTCACTCCAGCTGGAAATCTGATAAACTTACCGTGCTCGTCTTGCTTCATCAAAATTGACCACAGACCAGGAAATAAAAATGTAAGTCCTTGGCCAGCGGATTAAATCTCAGTCCATCAGAGCGGTTCGTCGTCCGCCCGTATCGACGGCAGATGTTGGACCTTGTGGGTCTTTGGCTCATCGGTTCATCTGGCTGCTCCTGACGATCCATTGAGTGTCATTTTTCTACAGTTATGGTTACAGGCTTCTTTCTCCACCTCCCTACACTCGTACTTCGTGTAATTCGTTTGCCAAAAAAGTGACAAAATGCACAATAAAGTTACAGATGAACGTGACTTGATAGCATTTTTTTTCTATAGATATCGTGATATCGTTGTCATGAATTCTTTGGCCATCGTCATCATCATCATCATGTCGTGACAGTCCTAGAACACATATTGTCTTGAATTTAGCAAACCACGAACTCTCATAGAACCAGAGTTACATCCTGGTAACTTTTCTTGTCTTGCTTTGCCCTCTAACGCTGATGTCTATCTGCTGGAAGGGGTTCATGGAAGCCCCATCATCAATACCTACAGCAGAGGTTTTCATTAGCACGAGCAGATGGTCAGCAGCAAAGGAAGAGGAAGCACAAGCAGACCAAGCTGATCAGGTAACAGGCAGTGTTTCCTAAACAGTCCCTGCTCTCAGATGTGAGTAAAACATCGTCTCTCTACAGGACCGATCACGGGATCAGATCGAGAGCTCAAGAGCATCTACTAAATGGACCTTGAAGGCAACATTGTTGTGCCAGCTTCTGTTTGCGAGGTCAAGAATTACTTTTGAAACTGCGATCGAAAGCTCCAGAACGTCCTCCAAACGGGACGTGAGAGGTGAGATTATTGAGTAAAGTACCTGCAGGACGTTTAAAGTCTTTGTGAGCTGGTTTTCAGAGAAATGAAGTGAAACTAATGGCTCCGATGGATGATTTGTAGTTCATCACCAGTATGACCATTTAAACACCCACCAGTTCCCAGGTCATTATTCTGGTTTGCATCCAAATAGTTTGGAGTCTGACACAAGGACGCTGCCAGGAAGCTCTGGGGAATTTTGGGCGAGAGACATACAGAGAGAGAGGGGGAGAGAGAGAGAGGGAGCTGTTAACAGCAGCTGAGTGTCTGAATGCAAACACACTCTCTCGGATACTTGACTCAGACGTTTCAGCAGTGAGAGTGTCTTTAATCACACATCTTGTTCTACATGCAGAGTCATCGTGTGTGTGTGTGTGTGTGTGTGTGTGTGTGTGTGTGTGTGTGTGTGTGTGCTGCCCTGAATCACCTCAGGTCCTTTGAGGTGTCATAGGTCTGAGTCTGGAAAAAGTCCGGATGCTTTGAAACACACACGTCGCCTGAAGACGAGGATGTAGGAAATGAAAACCCAAGACCTGAGCTCCACCTGTGTGTGTGTGTGTGTGTGTTTTTAGCCTCTTTGTGTTTCCAGTTTATAAAAACATTCACATTTCCTTCCATCTTAGTAACCTCTGAGTCACTGCTGACATGAACACATAGAACAGATTCTTGATTCTCTATCTGATCGATTCCTTTTTACTTTTCACAGGAAGCTGCGGCGGCCAAAACACCGATGTTTGAAGGGCGTCGCAGAGGTTTACTGCTCACACGTGTACTTGAACCTGTTAATCCAGCTAATCCGTCATCTTTAACTGTATTCACAGCTCTACATGTGCTGATTCAGGTGTTTCCAGTATTTGGTGAAACACCAACATGCTTCATTAGCGACACAAAGCTGAAAGCACACAAACTAAACAAGTGTTTGCTTGATTTAAGAGGCTTTCACACTGCCATGTGCTGACTCGCCTCCTCCGGTCACTTCATCGAGGAGACGGCGGCAGAGGGGAGTCACGGCGGTAGGGGTGTGATGTCATTGCCGCCACGGGAACGCTCCCAGGTTTTGTTTTTTTCTGGTAACAGCCTGGCTTGGCAGAGAGAGCGATGGACGGAGTGATGACGCATTCATGCTGATGACAACACCACGCCAGCTAGTTAGCTACAGCTAGCTTACAAAGCTACCGCTAACGACAATGTGTGGTTTTCGATTTGACTAGCAGGCTGGTTGTTCCGACACGGCGTGGAAATGTTGTGATGTTACTCTCCTCTGCAGCAGGAAACTGGGTGGAGGAGAGAGGATCGGACCAAAGCTTTTGAGGTAGGCGGCTGTCAGGACGGTTACCACACGGCGGTGCTACAAGTAGAACATTCACAGTAACATGACGGGACAACCTGGGGACAAACTATCTACTTAAATCAAACTAGCAAACTATGACATGAACAGGTGCTAAAGGCCAAGAAACAGCAGCGCAGTAATGCTAACATGCTAACATGCTAGCAGTCTAGCTCGTGGACGGTCTGTTTGACGCTTCCTCCCAATAAACTAAACGAAGCCATGTGGTCGCTGCCATCCTGTCCTGGTGACATCATCTGGAGCCAGAGTGTTGTTAAAGCATCACATAGTTTGGCCCAGGGAGGGGGTCGGCTTTACGACCTCTACTGCAGCCAGCCGCCAGGGGAAGACCCAGGTGTTTTGGCTTCACTTTTGAGGAGCCGTCATGTCGTCCATCTTTATGGACAGTTTATGGTGTTGGTAGTAAACACGTACAACTACGGTGAGCCCTGAGGGACAAACGTGTCAGACGGTCTCCACCTGCACTGATTAAAGCTGAACTTTCATTTCTACTACAGACACTTAGCTCAGTTTGTCAGCCTCGCCCTGACAGCAGGAGGCTGTGGCTATTTCCTGGAGGCAGTTAGTAAAATTGAAGACTTGGCACAAAGTGAACACCACGATTACCGTATTACCAGTCAGCACGAACATACTTCACACATATATCACGAGGTGTGTTTAGTCCGAGCGTAAAACTTTATTAACACAACCTGAAATGTGTTTCCACTTCTCCACAGCTCTGCGACCTTTGAACTTACCCGCCGGGGTGACATCATCACCTCCTCCTCGTCCGATTGGTAAGCCGGCGTCATAACCACATCACTGAAACTGCTGCTGAAGTTTTCCTTCAGCGGGGTTAAAGACACACGCCTACACACACACACACACACACAGCAGACCTCTGTGTGTGTGTGTGTGTGTGTACAGGAATGCAGTGTTAATACATTTCAGTCCACACTTCATGATAATATTTTCACATTTCCACACGTATGAAATCACTCGGCCAAACACATAACGCACCGAGCCGACGCTCAGCCGACGTTCAGCCATCATTCAGCCGACGTTCAGCTCATTTGACCGTTGTGTGTCCATCCTCGTTGGAATAAAACAAAACAAAACGTGAAGCAGCTGAAGCAGGTTCACGGTGGCAGGAAGAGGCTCAGGCTGTTTGTTTGTTTTCCTGGATGATAAATGCAGACGTCTGATTGGACGGCTGGCTGAACGTCGGCTGTAACTTTGTGGTGTGTTTATGTGCAACTTTTAACAGAAGACACTCAGAGGAAAAACCTGAACCAGAAGACACATCATCCTCTTTTTATGTATAAAAAATCAAATCTGGGACATTTTTAATGATAATTTACACAAACGATGAAACACAACTAGATTTACATCAGTTGATTGTAGTTTAGGGTTCTGATATCCTTCCATCCCTCCTTCTCCTCACCCTTTCCTCTCGTTCCCTCCTTTTCTGTCGTGCTTTCCTTCCCGGCTGTACAGTCCTCCTCCTCCTCCTCCTCCTCTTCCTCACTTCATCACAACCTCACCAAACTATTGTTTTAACAAGCAAATGTCCCCATAAAACACAGCGGCCTCATGGCTCAGGTGAGTTCTCAGGTGTAAGGTCCCGCAAAGTCAGTAAGACAAGAACATGAGCTAGACACTGTGTGTGTGTGTGTGTGTGTGTGTGTGTGTGTTAGTACTGATGCAGCATTGCAGTAAATTAGTCTGCACCTCCACAGAGTGCGATGAGGCTGCAGAGAGAGGAAGAGGAAGACTTTGTTCACCAGTGGAAGACAGAAAGACGAAGAAGAAGAAACAGGACCAACAGTAAAGGAAGCAAAGGAAGTGAGAGAAGCAGCGAGAGGAGAAAGAAAGATGGAGACAGAAGAGAGGAGAGGAGGCTTGTGAAGGTACTTTGAGGACACACAGGTGATGTTACAGCAGGTGTCCACTAGATGGAGCTGATGTTCAGTCTGCAGTCAGTTGTGTGACGGACCTGAACGCCCCGGTGCGTTTACCTGTTCATCACACAGCCACACCTGAGCTGGAAACATGCAGTCACACACTTCAAACTGTTGGAGTTTATCTAAATTCCTCAAACAAAGATTTTAACCTCAGTTTAGGTTTGTGAAGGTCAAACCTGTCAGAGAGTCGAAACAGCAGCAAAATAAACAGAGACTCACACGGGACACATGGTTTCCCTCCCTGGACACCTTCACTCAGTCGGATTATCCCCGTAAATGTTTGTTAATGTTGGACAACAGAAATGTTCAGCCCCGAGTGACTGATCTGACCCTGAACTCTCTTCTTTGTAAAGTAAGTGCTTTATCGACGGCATTAAATGTGCTTTGTTTTGGTAAAAGTTCCATAAATCTCCACCAAGTTTAGCTCAGTTCCAACCCTGATGTTGAAATTCAAGTTTAAACAAAAAAACATGTGTGTCATGTTGTTGCAGCTCTTCACTGAAGCTTTTTTTTTATGTCTGCTGCATCATTTTAGACACATTTGCCCAAAATTCAGCCTGACATGCTTGGTATCTTTGGAAACTCTGGGATGTCCGCTAAAACTTTAAATAAAGTTCTGTGGTTTTGAACAACACGAGGACATAATGATGGATCTTGCAGAGTTGAAGAGGTTCATTTAAACCAAGCGCTGCCATGTACTTTTCCAGCCGTTCTCAGTGTAGTTTGGATGTGGTTTTTCAGCCCCGGAGGCGACTCTGAAAACAAAGTGCCAGAGCGCCGCTGCCGGCGTTACGACAGGTTCATGACTCACAGGTTGTGAGTTATTTAAAGAAGCCACCGGTGCAGACAAGTTAATTTCCATAATGCACACTGCAACGGCTTTATAAGGCAACTCAGCGAGCGCTGACCTCACGCAGGCATGAGCTGGAGGTTTTTAAAAAACACTTGTAGATACGCGACGAATCACACACACACTTTCCCCTGCAGTGGTGACGTCATAACAGCAACAGGGAGAATCCCAGACGTCTGATTAAAGCAGGAAGCTTCGGTGTGTAACTCTGCGTCGTCGCCGCTTCCTCTACAGTCACATCTGACTCTGACTCCATGTTGGGGGGGGGGACACTATGATGTAATGAGAGAGGGGGGGGAAACAAACCCAAGAACCAACAACTACACCAGAATGTAATATTAACGTTATAGTACTTAAAAACCCTAAAAATCACCTTTACAACCATAAAACACCCTCAGATTCTTACAAACCCTTTAGAACTGATTAGTTCCTCTTAAAATCTGATATAGAGTCCCTTTTCAAGACACCAGAAGCCCTGTAGAATCTCCTCATTGGTTCCTCATAATATGCCATCCACATAGAACGCCCTCAAAACATTAGAAACCATTTAGAACCTTTTAAGAACCAATTAAACCCCCTACAATCGTGTGCAGAGAACGTCTGTTCCCATTAAATAGCCACTTGAGCCCCCTGAAAACATCAGGAACCCTTTAGAGCCCTGCAGGCGTTTGTTCCTCCTGAGTGGGTAATAAGCTCCACCTGGTTTAGGTAGACACTGGACAGGTGTGGCTCGTTAACCACCAGCTCTGCTTTAGAACCCTCTTAGACCTGTTAGATCCCCTTAAAATGCCACGTAAACCCACTTTGGTTCACCTTTAAAGGCCCCTTGAACCCTTAAAACATTACAAACCCATTAGATCTTCTTGAAATCCCAAGAAGAACCACTCACCACCCTCAATCACCAAAAAACCTCTAGAACCTCTTTAAAACTCCTTAAAATCCTTTGAACCCCATAAAAGTCCCTTTGAGCCTTTTTAGAACCTCTTTAGATCTTTGAAAGACCCCCATTAGGGTATCTGTAGGAACCCAAGTAGAACCTGTGCAATTCCTGAGAACCTTCAACACTTCTTTTCTCTTTTAAGGACACCTTAAATCCCATTTACCCCATTTACCCCCCGTCCATTTGTCTGCCTCTGAAAACCCATTTTAAATCTCTGCATTTAGATCAGAGAGACTTTCCTCAAGAATTCATCCGAGTCTCAGTTGATTTATTGTAAGACTCACCATGTTTGGACTTCCTCTGAATTCAGGATCATCTCAGAACCCCTTTATTTTTGAGAACTTTCAAGAAACACTCCTAAAATCCCATTAAATCCAGAACATTGTGGAAATCTCTTCATCATCATGACAGAATCCAGTTAGAAACGCCTTAAAATCCGCCTTAAAGACCTCCTGACCCCCTTTTAGATGAACTTAATCCTTTAAGATTGAAATGAAGTGTAACAAAGCGGCTGAGGATGTCAGTGGAAGTTCTTCAAATGTTCCCGAGGGTCAATTCTCCATAAAACCGCAATGGCAAACTCTATCAGCGGTGCGCTCTGCGGCGTATCCAGGAGGAAAGAGAGGGCTGATGGGAAATGAAGTGAGATGGTAATGGCTTGTGGGAGAAGAGCTGAGGTACGTTCAGGGTAATGACGATAACGAACGACCCAAATTGACCGTTTTCTGTCAAAACCAGGAGTCCGTCTGCAGGAGCGCTAACTGGACATTCAAGACCGAAAGAAAGACGAGAAGAAGAAGAAGAAACAAACTCTAATCAAGATAAACCAACCAACCAAAAGATGAAGAGTTGAGTGTGGAGGCTCATTTCTGACCTTGGGGATATCAGTGAATGGATCATATGACCAAGGCCCCGTACTCAGGTCGCATAATGACCGCTAATGTGGTAGAAAGCTCTGGGAAAAACAAGCTCGTCCTGTCAAAACACTCAGATCAAAGGTTCAACTGTTTCCTGGAGCGTGAACATGTATCTGTGTTAGCATGTGTGGCTAAACTAAATGCTAACAGAGGAAGGTCTCGGGCTCGCAGGCGCTGGTGCTCGTTAAAAGCCGATAAGCAGAAATATTACATCAACAACGTTATTGGATTGTTTTTCTTTGTCTAAACATCTAAACGTATTATAGCATCCCTCAGGAAGAATGCTAAGAGATGGTAGCTGGTTTGGCTAGCACTTCGTTAGCAGCAGCACGCAGGTTGCTGTCGTCAGGAGTCGGTTATCTCACACCAGTCACCGTCACAGGTCGCTGCAGCCAGACATGTTCATGACACGTCCTGTAAAACTCAGTAAAGCCAATCATGCTAACGTGTCACCCAGTCAAGAAAGGCTGGATTTCACTCGTTACGGCTATGCGACAGGTGTCGGAGGCATTTTCAGGGAGGTTTCCTTACGTCTGGTTCTGGGTGGATCGTGTGATCGTCGAAACCTTGAGCGATTTATCTCAGAATGAAGAGATATTAATAAAGTTAGGAAGAAAATGAAGCGAGTGTGGACGTGTGCAGGGGAATCCTGCTCATACCGAGCGAGCCCCGCCGCTAACTCCGCCGCTAACGCCTCGAGGCGAGACGGCTCAGTCATGAAGCATGATGTCATGTTGACTGGAGCTGAGCAGCAACCAGACTAAACAAATCCAGACTGTCAGACAGACTGACGGACCGACAGGCAGGCAGACAGACAGACAGACAGACAGACAGACAGATGGACAGGAGAGTCACAGGCCAAATCCAAGTCATCCAAGAGTTTC